>NC_060964.1:3574491-3664491 GCF_910589235.1 Vespa crabro
GCCTTACAATAGTAAGGAATGTTTGATCGTATCGAATAAATCGAACGGTCACGTAACATTATTCAACAAAAGGTTCTTTCGCTCGCGTGCATCCCAATTCGAATGAGAAGCTATCTCTGAACACGTGCAAAAATCATTTGCGAAAAAAACATTTTGAAGAGCTCGACGTAGAGAACGCAATACGCGAAAAATGGTACGCATCGCGTTTTATTTCTCTTCTATTTACATATCTATGTGTTTATCCATTTATCTTTCTCTTTTCTTTCTTCCTCTTCTTCTCTCTTTCTTATTTTCTGGTGTACTGGTATAATGCTTGAACACGTGTTTTTACCGGATTCATCCCTAACTCTTTCTCTCTATTTTTCTTCTTTTTTCCCCCTCTGGCTCTCTATACACATATTATATAATTCTCTTTTCCTTTCATGTTCATTCTCTATCTCCTTTTATTTCCATTAAGTTTAAGCCACAGCTCTGTACGTATGTTGTACGTACACACATAGATGAGCTGGTTCCACAAGCAGAGATAAGCGCGTTATCCGAGTCAGCGTTCTCGTCGTGCTTCTATATATCTTTCTCATTTTTTCTTTTTCTTTTTTTGTTTTTTTTTTTTTGTTTTTATATTATTATGTTTTTCTTTTCTTTTCTTTTGTTTCTTTTTTTTCTTTTGTATCTTTTTTCTTTTTTTCCTTTTTTTCTTCTTTTTCTTTTTTTTGTTCTCTCACAGTCGTCGAGTATTATACTTACAATAGAAATATATTAAAATTGCAAAGTTTTCTCAAACGGAGAGCGCCGATTGATCTCGTCCGTGACGCGCCTTATCGTTTAATCGATTCTTTATCACTTAATCGTAATGCGTCATGTATGTATGTATATATGTATGTATATATGTATGTATATATGTATGTATATATCATGTATATACGACTAATGTAAATTCTGAATGACGAATTATCTATGCATGTTGGATGTATGCATGTATATGTATATAATGTATATGTATGTAATATCGTACATGGCATATCGTGTGTTTGGCGAAGTGTTCCTTGACTGATTTTATTATTATTATTATTATTATTATTATTATTATTATTATTATTATTATTATTATTATTATACGCGAGTGCATTGTATGACGAGAGACTATTAACGGCTGGTCGTGACGATTGAACGATACAAGTTTTCATCTTTTGCACGATTATAATTCATCGTAATTTCTTATGTTAGCGTTAGACGTTTGAAAGTTCGTACGCGCGTTACGTTTTCTTTTTTCTTTTTTCCTTTTTTTCTCATTATAGTAAATTTACATCGGCGATAAACGATGTACAATATGGCTCTCGCATTCTCCATATCTCTCCCTTTCTCTCTCACTCTCTCTCTCTCACACTCGCTCTCTCTCTCTCGCTCTCGCTCTTTCTCCTTACAATATATGTATATATAATCATTCTTTTTCCTTTCATTTCGCATCATCGGTAGCACTCTTTTCTCTTCTTTTCTATCACAATTTCTTTCTCTCACTTTTCTCAATCTCCTTCTCCTTTCTCTTTTTATCTTTCTCTCTCTCCCTCCCTTTCTCTTTTTATCTTTCTCTCTCTCCCTCCGTTTCTCTTTTTATCTTTCTCTCTCTCCCTCCCTTTCTCTCTGTTTCTCTCTCTCTCTCTCTCTCTCTCTTTTTCTTTCTTTTTTCTATCTCAATCTATCTTTCTCAGAGCAAGATACAATTGTTATTTTATTGATTATCGAGGAAATTTATCGTTTGCAAAAGAAGAGAAAGCCGAAGAGAGAAAGAGAGAGAGAGAGAAAGAGAAAGAGAGGGAGGGAGAGAGAGAGAGAGAGAAAGAGAAACAGAAAGAGAAAGATGAAAAGGAGGTGAAGAAAGTTAAACTTCAATCCATCGAACATAAATCTAAAAAATCGTGCGCAAACGTCGTCGTCTTATTCGCTTATGATAGAGGTAACATTTCGCATCGTTCGTTATCTCCTCTCCTCTTCCTCCTCTTCTCTTTTTTAGATAGGGCAGTGTTGTGGACGGTTACGGAATCAACGTCCGTAATCCCAAAAATGTTTCCTACAAGTATACATACTATTTAATAAGTAGATATTTCAACAACCGTCTTTAGAACTAAGTTTATAATGTATCATATGATTTCAGAATGATGCATTCCTTTCTTTTTTTTCTTCATTATTAGTGTTATATTATTATTATTATTATTATTATTATTATTATTATTATTATTAATAGTAGTAGTAGTAATAGTAGTAGTAGTAGTATTATTATATGAAAACCTTTTGAAAAAATCACTTTTTGCCGATCCTTAACCAATACGAGACAACCCGTCCCCGTGATTTCCGTCGGTAACACCGACGGAACATCCGCAATGTGTCTGTTTTTTTCGCTACGGTCGACCTTAAAAGTCGACAAATTTTCTTGCGTTTTTTTTTTCAACCACGACTCAGTTTCATACAATTCGAGTTTGCTCGGGTAACATGTCGGCAAATCTCTCCTGCGGCTCGTACCTATGACCCACTAATACGCAGTGGTCATCGAAACGAGCCCCAACCAGTTTTTACGTTTTAGTAAATGCTATGTTAATAATACCATTAATAGGTATATAATCTATCTACCTATCTATCTATCTATCTAACTACATATCTATCTGTCTATCTACCTATCTATCTATCTATTTATCTGTCTGTCTGTCCGTCTAGTAAAACAGCATCGTATTAAAGTCTATCCTCCTCCTCCTCCTCGTTATCCTCATTATTCTCTTCGGACTCCTCTTTATATCCCGGATGCTCCGATATGGCATAATAATTGCCATTATAAATGACGCCCAATTCTCGAAGTACGTCACCCCTGATGATGGCCTTGATCGTCCAGTTGTAACACTCCTCGCTTTCGCTCTCGCGATCCAATCGTTCGACATCCAATATCTTGGAGCTTAAACGTTCGAGAATAATGCCGATGTCCTTGATGCTTAAATGATGCTTTTGATCTACGGTGAGCTGATCGATTAGCAATAAAAACTTCTCAGATGTGACGATTTCGTCCTCCATAATCGTGTTCTCGGTTTCGGACTCGGAACTGTCATGCTCCTGATGATGATTGTGATGATGATGATGTAGATGAAAGCCTCCGGTAGAATTGCCGGGACCTAGACGGGGACTCGACTCCTCGTCGGTCGTATCGCGAAATCTGACGTGGCCCTTACCGAGTCCCGATCGCCTCGTGCCGTCGGAGAGGGAGGAGGGCGGTTGGGGCGACGGTGTCTGTGTCTGAGTCTGCTGCTGTTGCTGCTGGTGTGGATGATGATGCTGCTGCTGGTACTGCTGATGTTGGCTGTCCTGGATCGGCGAGGTTGCGACCGACTTGTGCACGGCGATTCTACGGCCTTCCTCGTGTAAGGCGCAACAATGAAAGTCGCATTCCCCGGTCGTCCCGTTGTCCGCGCCGTTTACAGGACTACCGTTCCTTGCTACCGGCTGATGAATGTGATTTGAACACTCTGGCGTATGGATATGAATGGTCGTGCTTTCGAACGAGTTCGTTCCTTGCTTCACCAGACGACCTGGCATACCGTGTGCCTGTTGCTGCGCCTGTTGTTGTTGTTGCTGTTGTTGCTGTTGTTGCGCTTGCTACGAGATCAGAAAGAAAATTAGCCGGATCGTTGTACATAGAAATTCTTCTTATTATTATTTTCTAAAGCTCTCAACATTTTTCTCTACCATATCATCATGATTTATCACAGTGATTTGGGGACTCGCGTATCTGCTGGGACCAAGCTCGCCCGCCAGATGCGTTGGCTTTCCCACATAATTCAATTTGTCAAGGCTAGTTTGAATCACCAACGAGGGTCGTTGACTCCCGCTCAGATCGGCTTTCTTTGTTGGCGAATACTTGGAGGACTGGGCATCTGTGCCCTTCGACTGCGATTGAACCTGCGACGACGACGACGAACGTTGGTCCCAGTGTAGGACCACTGTGACTCGTCCCTTATTGTCCATGATTTTCCACGATGGCGTCTCATCGTGCAGCTCCAGGGCGTGGATCGTTTCGCAAACTATTTTCGGTATCGCCGATATCGCTGAAAATGAGGGAATGCGTGTCATTTCGATGCTGAACTCTTTCGATTATTATCATTTAAAGGTTAGATGTATGAAAAATATTTAAGATGAACGTATAAGAGAGAGAAAGAGAGAGAGAGAGAGAGAGAGAGAGAGAGAGAGAGAGAGAGAGAGATACAGAGACAGCCAGGCAGACAGAGAAAATTTTTTATTCAATTCAACGTAACTACTTGAACGAGAAAACTAATCGTTATCTGATCGCTCCATTCCTTGAATCAAACAGTTTTGTTTTATCATACTTACGAATCGACATTGGCTTTCTATTCAAGAGTTCTCATATACGTTCCATTATTATTATTACCGGCTATTGTGAAGTGAGTTATAAAGTGGCGACAATCGAGCATACATAAAATAATATAGCATTTCAGTAAGAGCATTTTCACTTTGTGTCACTTTTAATGACCTGTATAGTTTTACCCTTTTAATGATGCGCTTCCTTAATATCGACATATTTGTGTCATTTAATTAGACCTTGCTATAAGTTATATGCTTCCTAAGTATAAACGGTTCTAATGATTCAACTGAGAAATGTCAACGCTATCGAGAAAATATGTCAAGCGGCATTAATTTAAAAATCTTTTGTAGGAGTAGCATCGGCTTGTACAAAGTCAGACACGCAAGATTAGGTCATATTATATTGCTTTAACATTTAATTGTCACGTTGTGTTTTGCACGTGGTCGCTCGTCAGACATAGACTCGCGTGATATATAAAAGGTTTCACATATTTTTACTACTTTCAGACAAAGAATCGACCTCAGTCAGGATACAAAGAAGGCAAATAATGTTTTATTATAAGAGGACCGCCCACACGCTTAGTCCTTTCACTCCATTTTCTAATGGATGCCACTGGATATATATGTACATATATATATATATATAACACACTCTCTCTCTCTCTTTCTCTCTGTTAAAAGACAAAGCTAACGAGCTTGTTCGTATATATTTTTTTTGTTGCATGTTTTTTTATTAAGCTTCGTTAATGTACTACCATCAACAAGGAATGGTGCGACGTACGGAAACTTTGCCTATCGTTAGCTCGTTTTTTCATCTGTTTTCCTTCCTCTATATAGTGTGGTATTAGATATGAAAAAAAAAGAATAGATAAAGAACCTAAAGCATGAAAGAACTATGAAGAAAGAACTTCCTTCGATCGTTTTTTAACGACTCGTTAACGCTCGAATGAAACGCATACGATCGAAGATAAGAACCTATTTCGAGCGTCGAGACGTCCGTCAAAGATCATAAAATCGTCTTATTAAAGATAATATTAAAGATAATATCGAGAAATACTATTTCAAGCACTAACGAGATTTCGTCTTATGTATGTACATGATACCTACAAGACATACATAAATACATATGCATGTATATGGTCGAAAATAATAATGTACCGGCTCGTATGATGTCGACACCAGTTGGACACCACCGTTCACCATGCCGTAATAAAAGGAGAATCGTATTATTGGCTAGTGTCTTGAAGTATTCACCGTCTTCCACTTGCGTCCCGTCTGATTCCAATACTAAAGAGACATTTTCATTTTGCGGTACGCCCAGTTTTTCTTTACCTAAAATTATAATCATTATGAATTAAGAGTCAGAATCAATAAGTTATTGATTAAAAATTAAAAAAAAAAAAATATCTTTGAACATCGAATCGATATCCACGATTGCTAGATAATGATTGTAACATGTGAAACAATGTTATCATTCCTTTCCTTTTTCCTTTTTCTCTTTTATTTGTTCTAGAGAGAATTCTTAAATGAAATGGATATGTCAAATTGTATTGCAAGAACTGTCGTATGGTTTGATCTTTTTTTCTTTTTCCTTTTTTCTTTTTTATTTATTTATTTTCCTTTTTTTTTTTTTTTCTTTTTCGATTACCTATCCCTTCCGAGAATTGACACGTTTATTTTATTTGTAAATATAATTTTATTGATTCTACCACTCGTCATTATTTACTTAGCTGTTCTGTTTATTACTTTCTGTTTTCATCGTCTGTATAATTGATTTGAGTGAAATGTTCTGCGTGATAAAAAGCGATACCTTTTGATATATAATTCAACATCCCAAATGTAATTTAAAAAGGGAAAGATAGAAAAAGTTATATTCGTTCTGAGCAACGACACGTTCGTTTTAATGAAAAATATGTCGATTATTCGAATGAACGGATATACGATTCATTTCAATATTAGTTTAATCGTTTCGATTTTTCAAAAATTTAATTTCAGAGGAAAAGAAATTCTTACCTCGATGTATCAGTTCTTCGAAATTGCTTACGACCAGTCCCTTTCTTACATTACGCCAACTGTCCCATATCTTAAAAGGTCTCTTGCTCCGTAACTCCTGCGAAAAGATATTGCGATAATTTTGCCTTTAAAACGTGTCTCACATCGAAAGCTAAAAATACGACGAGGTTACGAGAACGAACGCTTTCTTTTCTTTCATTTCTCTCTCTCTCTCTTCTTCTTCTATCCTTCTTTAGTTTTTAAAAAAGCAATCGTTCGTAGGCAATCTCGACGTGTATAAAACGAGAATTTTTTGGTCCTCATAACGTACATACATACGTGGTAGTAAAAAAAAAAAAAAAAAAAATTAAAGGGCAGGTATGCGTAGTAGTAGGGTAATAAGACTTTTAAACTGTCCGTAGATAATGCTTATCACCTCGATGTTAAGTGAAGTGTCTCTACCGGGTCAACGGGAAAGTAATCCACCCTGTATCCTTTATACGCAGTGACTAAGTAGAACAGACGATAAACGAAGTTTACCGTATATTCCAGGTGAAAAAAATAACTATCGAATCGTAACTCAAACTTGCATGGATCGTACGTAAAAGTGGAGTAACGATTAATAGAGGAAGATAATTCGTAACGAAAGGGGATGTTCCTTGATTCAAGATCGATCTGGTTAAATTAATCTTAGTCAGAGTTTGACATACCATGCCATACGTGCGTATCGTCATTCGTTCGTAGATTTATAATATAAATTAATTAAAGATTAAACTTAACAATAATTATAACTATAATAATAATAATAATAATAATAATAATAATAATAATAATAATAATAATAATAATAATAATAATAATAATAATAATAGTAATAGTAAAGGGAAGAAAGAAAATATGGAAAGACGTTCTTACGAGATTAATCTTTAGGTTGAGGATCTTAACTTTGGGTGTCAAGTTTAAACTTTAATCGATAGGTGTGTCCGATGCAGCACACCTTGTCGACTACCTACATACTTGTTCTCAGTGTCCTACTCTCGAATCGAAAAGAAAAATTGAAAAAAAGAAAAAAATAAGAAAAAGTAAGCGAGAGAGAGAGAGAGAGAGAGAGAGAGAGAGAGAGAGAGAGAGAGATAGAAAGAGAGAAACAGGAATTAACTCTAAATTGCTTTTAATTGCAACGTCTCATATATTATGAGCTCAACTGTAATTCTTCGCCCTCCGACGCTTTACTCGTTCCGTATCATTTAGCCTCTTGTGCAACAGCATGGCGATCTAATTGCAGTGCTGCTTTACCTTTTCTTATTAGAGTACCGAGTTTCTCGTGGAAAATTAAAACGTTAAAAAATGAATATTTCTCGCGTGGTGGATGCATTTTTAATCGATAAAGGAATATCATCTTCGCGTTAATATCAATTTTATGTCGGTGATGTTACAAAGGCGTAAAGACATGAACGGGTCTCGTCATCGTATGACAGTATCCGATAATAGAAAAGATGAATAGATCAAAACGAAAAAAGCAGAAACAGGATAAGGAAGAAGAAAATAAATAAATAAATAAATAAATAAAAATCATACATCAAAATGGGACGTTACAGGACCCGAAAGGAATATCCTAAGTCCACATTAATTGGAGCTTATCTTAAGCATAACTCTAATTAGGCAAATAAAAGATGAAAAAAGGACGGATGTGAAATGAAGAGAAATAATCCACTTATTCATGATCATATTAAATATAGATGCGCAAAGAGAAAAAGTGAAAAAAGGAAAAAAAAATAATGTTTCTATCCTCTTAAATACATCGTACACATATCCACATAGGCACACACGCACACATAAACATATAGACGCGTACACGTACATATTAGACATGTCGGAACAAACCTCTGGGTTCATTAGACTCGACGGTGGTGCTAATTATGAAGGGTACGTCGACTATTGGCTGCACTCGGAATCTTTGTACCCGATGGTTTTCTTCTCGTTTCTTTTCTTTTCTTTTTTTCTTTTTTTTTGTTCCTTTTTTCTTTTTTTTTTTTTTTTTTTTTTACCGAGGCTGTGCGTAGATCTCGTAGAAAATACAACACGGACGATACGTATGCACGCACGAAAACATATAGCGATTTATACACATAGAAAATAGATAAAGGCACAGAGATAAATGAAGCGCGCCAGCGCACGTACGCACGCACGCACGCACGCGACACGCGACACGCAAAATGATCTCTCCTCTTTCTCTTCTTTCCTTCTCTCTCTCTCTCTCTCTCTCTTTCTCTCTTCTTTTCTTTCTCTCTCTCTCTCTCTCTCCTTTTCTTTTTTATTCTTCCACAAATCCGTGTGCACTCTTTACGTTATCGGCACGTTACACGAGTACGCACTGCGCGAAATAAAGAAAGGGAGCGTTATATTTCAACGTGACGAGTGCCATTAGAATAAGGCTAATCGAACGGGGAATATTATGTTTGGGTTGTCCCTAGTTTTCAACAGGGTGGCGCTAAGCGAGTAGGGCGCAGGCGCAGGCACAACTTATGGTCGAAAACACTGACCTGATTCAATCATTCTCGAGTGAAGGGTAAAAACCGTCTCGGAGAAGGTTCGAAGGGAAGAGAAAAGGCGTCGTATGGAAGGTGGGCGACGAGACAAGGAAGGAAAGGGTGAGGGATAGGTAGAGAAAGCAAAGAAAAAATAAAAGATAGAGAGAGAGAGAGAGAGAGAGAGAGAGAGAGAGAGAGAGAAAGAGACAGACAGACAGTCTAGGTGCCGGGTTTTCTAGGGTGAAAAATGTCTCTAACAAGTTAACCACAGTCGTCGCTATCGCCGCTTTTGGTTCTTGCTTTGAAAAATTTTTTTTTTACAAATTGAATGATAAACGTTAAAAAAATAATCAACAACGTTCGTTGCAATATACGTGGAAGTCTTGCAATTAGTAAACAACGATAGACAAACGTAATCTTCTTATTGGACCGCGATTCGATGATACGCAAGAAAGGAGAACGCTTCGTTGCGGTGGCGCGTATGAATCTAGAAAATCGGAAAAATGCGATAGCACATTGTCAGCGACGGCGATTACAATGAAGGCGATAATGACGCACGCGATCCTACCAAACACACACACTTCTTCTTTCACGGTGCTATCACGTCGCGACGACAGTGGATAAAGACGGTGACTGGTCGGACACGGGGGAAAAAGGAACTCGCGTCTTTTATTTCTCGGATTGAGAACTAACAACGAATGAAAGAGATAAAGAGAATGAGAAAGAGAGCAAACGAGAGAGAAAAAGAAAGAGGATCGTGCCTTCTGACATTGCTCGCGTACTCGAGCGAAGCATGCGGGGTGGCGGTGGTGGTAGTGGTGGTAGAAGAGGATCGGCCACCACCGTTCTGCTGGTGTCACGAGGTCACGACGTCGAGGAAGTAGGTCAAGCGAATTGTGTTTCGGACATACACGATCAGAGAGAGATTCGAATCCGATACGAACGAACGCGAGATGCACAACCAACGAAACGACGCGATGATACCTACAAGGCGCTTGCTTTTTTTATCTTCTTCTGAACGAGCTAAGGACCGTACGAAGCGAACCGCGACGAAGTAGGAGGGGGTGGGGATATGATAAATATGTATACATGTGTGTCTATGTGTGTGCATCCGTGCGTCCGTGCGTCCGTGCGTATATATACATACGTATACATGTGTATGTATGTGTGTGTGTGTATATATATATACATATATATGCACATATATATATGCATGTACGATAGGGGACCGATAGCGCAAAAGCGATGCGTCAATGAATATAAAGAAAAAGGGATGATTGCGTACCTCTCTTGCCATTACGTCATATCCCTGCAGGTAAGGGACCGTCCCAGCAAGCACACTTATTCAAAGAGAAAGGAGTAAAGGTGCACGTCGTCGCATTATCGTTGCGACGGGATGCTGCTCGTGCGGTGCTCGCTATCCGCCCAGCCTTGCGCGCTCTTTCTCTCTCTCTCTCTTTCTCTCTCTTTCTCTCTCTCTTTCTCTCTCTCTCTCTCTCTTTCCTTCTTGCTCTCTCTTTCTCTCTTGCTCTCTCTCCTCCACCTCCTCCTCCTCCTCCACCACCACCTCCACCCCTTTCGCTCACTCCAGGCTCGTTCTTCTCCTTTTGCCACACACCGAATCACCGTAGGATGCGACACCGTACTCTCCTCTCCACCCCCCTCGCCCTCCCCCCTCCCTTACCGTGAACCCCTCGACCACCCACCCTTTTTCTCTTTCTCTTTTTCGTTCCCTCGTTGTCTCTCTCTCTCTCTCTCTCTCTCTCTCTCTCTCTCTTTCTCTCCCTCTCCTTCTTCCTCTCTCTCTCTCTCTCTCTCTCTCTCTCTCTCTTTCTCTCTCTCCTTTCCGTTCGCGTTCCCCCCTATTAACGCGCCGGTCATACGCGAGCAACCACCGAGCGGCGGGTACAGCTCATTCTCGAGCAGCTCGCCATACGATTATTCGATCTAAGATTTCACTAGCGCATATGGGTGCAAATTGTAACAGTGGCTTCCTCCCAGCGGTTACTGCGGCGACTCCTAGTTTTAGATCGATTCTCTCACGGTGTACGTACGGACCTACCCTCGCCCTCACCACCCTCTCACCCTCGCCACCCTCTCACCCTCACCACCCTCTCTCGGACTCACCCGCAACAACCTCGCCCCACTCGCACTCGCTCTTGCCCGACTACTCCGCCAGCTCTCTCTTCCGACTGCTTCCTCGTTCTCCGTCGTTCCCTTCCTCTCGCCCTTCCCTTACCTTCTCTTCCCCTCCCCCTTGTCTCAATCCTTCCATCCCTTTTCATTCTCACCTACAACCGCTCCCTCTCTCGCTTTTCTCCTCTTTTCCTGCGTTACCCTGCGCAACCCTGCGTTATCCTATCCCTCGAGTCGGTAATTATTGGAACGCGCGCTCTTTTTTCATTTTCTTTTTTTTCCCCCTTGTTTTTCTTCTTTTCTTTTTCTTTTTTTCTTTTCTTTTCTCCTTCTTCTTCTTCTAAGTAACAATTTAAATCATTCTTGCTTTTCTTTAATTTTCTTTCCGTTCGTTTTCCTATTGCTTTTTGCTTACGTGGAAAAACTTATCAACGAGTATGTGTTGAAAAAAAAAAAACAAAAAAAAAAAAAAAGAGAAAACGTATCTTTCGAAGTTATTTCGAAGAATCTAAATTATTTCGAAGTATCACACGAAGAATACTCGTGTTCGAATGAAGATTTTTCCCGCTCCGGGGAGGGCGCCATCTCTGGAGAAAATTTTGAAACAAATTTAGGAACGAGCTTCTTTTCGCTGCCATCGACTTAGTGGCGTTGTTTAAATTGTTAATATCCAATTCCTGATCTTCTAGATTTCGCTAACGTAGACGAAAATGAAAGGCTAGCAGTGTGGTCGATGATAAAGTGTTGCGGGAGAAAATCGAGTGAGAGATATTTTTTTTTTCTTCCGTCGTGCCTCTCACGCTACGCTAGGATTTTATATAGGGAGATAGATTAGAAGTATAGACATGTCACGATATATATTTTTAAAGTGATCATATAAATTTTGTGAGAAATTTCTCGTCGGCTTAGCTGAAGATGATGTCCACGACGAAGTTTTGAGTCTCGTCGTACGATATGCAGTCCATTTATTGGACCGGGAGGCTGTTGTCTCGAGCGATATGGAATAGCATATCAAATTATTCAGCATGCGCGGATCCTAACGTGAACAAGCGTCGAGAAGCATCTTTTGTATCAGCAGTGTGTGGCTTCCCTAAGGATTTTGCACGAGGCCGTATACGAAAGGGACAATTTGGAGATGACGCTTGGTTTAGTGCCAAATTCAAGGCTGTCGAAGTAATTGGTACGTTTTAACGAAACGTCGTTGATCAACGGGGGGAGAAAAAAAAATAGAAAAAGAGAGAGAGAAAAAAAAAAGAAAAAGAAAAAAAAAAAGAATAAAAAGTTCCCTTCATCGCTTTACCGTTAAAAATCTATTACGCTTTGATTTCGTAATAAACCGATTGCAAGAGAATTTTCAAATTGGAATTTTCCATTCCATTTGATGTATTGAACAATCCTCTACGAAATTTCTTTGCTTTAATCCTTAACGGAAATTGCAGAACTTTTCTATCGGATTGAACTTACGTACTATACACATCACGTGCTCGTCAGGATTAAAATGGAGATAGCTAATCGTTTACCTTTTTATCTTCTACCATTGTCTTTCTCTTTTATACTCCGACCAACAGAATTCTTATTGTTTTAACCTCTATTTTCGTAATTTGACGTTATAAAATAATTACATGTTTAACGACGTAAACGTTTTGAGAAAAAAAAAAAAAAAAAGAAAGAAAGAAAAAGAAAATCTTTTTCATGTAATGAAACTGAACAATTTTTATTTGACTTTTGAACTATGAATGTTTTTTACTTTTTTTTTTTTTTTTTTTTTTTTTTTTTTTTTTTTTTTTTTTTTTTTTTTTTTTTTTTTTTTTTTTTTTTTTTTTTTAGATGTATGTATTTTCTCTAATATTAATGTATAATTTATAGGTGTAGCCGATGGTGTGGGAGGATGGCGACACTATGGAATAGATCCAGGCGAATTTTCCAGTTTTTTAATGAGAACATGCGAAAGGCTAGTCTCGATAGGCAGGTTCATCCCTTCAGAACCAGCTGGTTTATTAGCGCGTAGTTACTATGAATTGTTAGAAAATAAACAACCAATCTTAGGTAAAGTAATATTTTATTCATAGTGCTTAATGTGTGAAGAAAATGAAAATTATGATAATTAGTAGAAATGTATGATGTGTGATATGTATTATCTATAGGTAGCAGTACTGCATGCGTAATAATTCTGAATAAGGAAACTAGCAGCATTTATGCAGCAAATATAGGAGATAGTGGTTTTGTAGTTGTGAGAAAAGGTGAAGTTGTTCACCGTTCTAATGAGCAACAACACTACTTCAATACTCCATTTCAGTTATCTCTGCCACCACCAGGTCATTCCGGATTAGTACTAAGTGACAGGTTAATTAAAAATTATGTTATTTTATGGCATTACAAGAAAGTTATAAATTATACGCTTTTAACTTTTTCTTTTGTTTTCTTTTTGTTATAGTCCAGAATCTGCAGATACTTCTAGTTTTGGAGTAGAGGATGGAGATGTAATCCTTTTAGCAACCGACGGTGTATTTGATAACGTGCCTGATCAGTTGCTAGTCACTGAAATGCGTAAAATTGAAGGTGAAAGGGACCCTACAAAGATACAAGGTGTTGCTAATTCGATAGCTTGGATGGCTCGTAGTTTAGCCTTCGATGGAGCATTTATGTCACCCTTTGCCCAAAGTGCAAGAGAAAATGGAATCGACGCGATAGGTATTTATTATTTTATATTTTCTATATTTAATTCTAAAATTAATTGAATCTAGATACATGAAAGTATATTATACATAATCTGTACAATCTATACCTAACGCACGCACATCTGAGACAAATATTTATACATTATTATTATGTAGACATATTTTATGCACAGTCTAAATTGTAACTAAATTAGTTATTTTTCTTAGGTGGTAAACCTGACGATATCACGGTGCTTTTAGCAACGGTGGCAATCTGATATGAAAATGTGTATGATAGAAAACGTTAATCATTGTATTATAGTCCATATCATTGCATATATGTATCTAGTGATACATTATTATATTCCATTATGATGATCATCTATTATTTAAATTTAAATAAATGGTTTTATAAATCACCTCTCATATATTACAATATTAGTTTCTTATATCGTTATAAGAAATATTAGAATGGAATTTGAGTTACATTTTAAATTTAATACCTTTTATTAAATTATTTTTAAAGTAGAAACATAAGGATAGTATATGAAACAGTAACGAAAAAAAAAAAAAAATTGAAATAGGGATGTTGATCATAAGTAGTGTACAGTATAACCAACAGTAACATTAAACTAAAAAGTTTTTATTAAAACTTTAGTATATGTATAAATATGTCTCTTAATATATATATAGAATGAAAAGTGCTTCAAAGTAAAAGCCAACTAAACATATTCTTATATAATATCAAAAATTATAATTATAATGCTTTGGCTTTTCATTAATACAAATTTTACTGTAACACAATAATGAGATCAGAATTCGAATTTGTATATATATATATATATAATGACAAATGCATTATTTCCTTTTAGAATTTGAATACATCACAGTGTTATATAAGAATATTATATTAATATAATTTTATGGAAAATATAAAAAATATAAAGATAGAATGAGCAATTGTTTGGCAATAAGTAGCTTATAAAGCAAATTAGTAAATGTTTTCATTTATTATTTATAATGAACAAAGTTTATAACTTTGTAGTATGCTTGTAAAAAAGGTGCTTTTATTGTTTCGACTTACATAAAACTATTATTTTCAAGTGAGCATCAGTAATGACTATCATGTTTTAAACAATGTTTGTCAGGAACAATTGTTAATAACATACTACAGATAAAATTGATAGTTCCTATTTTTATGTACACATTGTTACAGATATTTTGTATTTATCAATGAGTAGATGTATTTTATTGACAAAATCCATATTACTTATGTCAGACTGATATTCATTATTGTGTAAATGTATATTCTAAAACAAGTAGATGAGCAAAAACAAATTCTATTATACTATTGATTGCTTTACAATGTTTTCATATTTAATATCAGAAATCGTGCATCCCTATTTTCATTTACTGTGATTGTTAATTTTGTAGTATTAATTGTGCAATATCATTTCGTAGTTTCTTTGAAACACTTTATTACAAAATGTTTATTGGTCAGAGGTGTTTATCTCTGTGATGTATTCTATATATTCATCATGTCATGCGGTTTATTGGCAATATAACATCAAATATATTGATGTTAGATAGCAATTGTTTGTATGTAATATCTATTATTTACTATTATTATGATACATTATACGACACGTGAGTTAAAAAAGATATTAATATGACAAAACATTGTTAGTGCAGATTTTTTTTTTTTTTTTACATCAGGGGTTTCAATTTTATCATTCTTTTAGAAAGTTCAGCAATTATCACGCAAATTAATGCTATCAAGGATTCGTGGAATTGAAATTTCTACTATATACAGTTTGACTCATATTTTATTAAAAGTAACAATCATTGATAATATTACTATTTCATTTGATAACGATCGATTTTCATTGCAGTAGAATAATTATGAGCATATGGGTAATGTATCTAGTCCAGAGTTATATTAACATTTAAGATAAGTATAAATAAACTTAAAATAATATGTAGTGTCTCTTCACTTTATATTTAATATGATTTGTACTTTGGAAATATTTATATTATGTTAGTGCTAGTATAAATAAATGCTTCCACCAAGATAGTATCGCTACAAATGATTTCAACATTCTTGATCTTTGTTTCTATAATACATATGTTTTAATAAACAAGTAAAATCTTGTGTATAGAGACTATCACACTTATTTCGTGAAAAAAATTGTAACCCCTGGTAGCAGATGGAAGTCTTCGTAATACAGTCAATACATACGAGATATTTCGAATATCTAAATGTGTATGCTCAAACCACTTTATCTTTGTTAGTAATTGTAAAAATTGCAAAACAAAATTCAAATTTCACAGATGTATATAAATTCATAAATTTACTTGATATATCAATTAACAATGGATGGCTCATGGAAATAGGGAGATGAAAAATAATTACAGCATAGCTCCTTGACCCCAATTAAAACCACCTGGTCGATCTTCAGGTGGTGGAGTGTAATCTGGATCTTCTGGATGTGCGTCAAACAATGTTTTTCTATGTATATAACGTAAAATATATATATATATATATATATTATAATATTAAAAAGTAATATTATAAAATAAAAATAAATTAGATATGTTATCGCACTATAATAAAATTTGAATTTGTTTTATTTTTATTCTATATACTCATATAACAAATTAAATTTTTTATAATACCATACTTACAATATTTGTGGAGTCTTAAGAATACGGAAACCTCCCCTTATTTGTGGGAAAACGTCTTCTGCAAAATAGTACATATGCCCTACAGCCATCCCAACGAGATCTACCCATATAGCATTACCTAGGAGTATAGAAAATCCAAGAAGTATCCATGGCAGATATGGTGCCTGCATTCAAATTAATTTACTTTTTATGATTATATTTTTTATACTTCAATTATACTTATACATTTGAATATTACAGAAAAATACGTACCTGAAAGTTTAAAACTCCAAAAAAATTCATCCTAACAAATGGATTACGCCGTGACCATATATAGACTAACATGATTGTAAATGCATGTCCCAAAAACAGTAAGTTAACAAAAAACGCAAATGTCTATTATTATATAGGAACTATATCGCATAATTAAAAATTGTGAGAATTTTATGATTTTTCATTAAAAGGATACAATCATACATATACCCCCAAAAATAAACATCATTACAAAGTCAGCTGTCCTTCTTCGAAAAGATCCTTCTTCTAACATTCGACAATAACGGTAGGTAAAAATCATATTGAAGAAAAAATTGAAGCCAACATTCCCAAAGAATAAAAATGTGGTTATCAGACGCCATAACTACAAAGTACATATATTTACTTGATATATATATGTATATATATACTTAAAACTTAATATTAAATTTGATCTTTACATACGTATATATTTACCTGATATTGTTTTATTATTAAAATGGGATTGAAGTACAGTTGAAACGGCGAAACTAAATCTAATTGCTGAAAGGGATAATAAAGTCCTATAACCTCATTATCCAATGTTTCAAATATAATACGATATAACACGTGTAAGAGCTTTACAAACCACGGCAAGAGTTGTAATGACACAAGCTGTCGTATAAACTCGTGTTACCACAGGCATTTGCAGGTACTCCTGCCGAAAAGTTTGATAGGCCATTGGTGTGTCAAACTTTTTGTTTGATGATTATTACACCTTACGACCACTGTTTTGTCTCCCAACTTCGCTTCCCTTTGTTTCTAGCCTTCTTTCTCCATTATATGGTATTCAACGCTGGGTTATCTAAATTTGTTCGCTGTCCACATTACGACAAATTTGTTACGTACAATTGTACACGTAATACCTGAACTTCGCTACGTTTCCGTTACAAAGAATTTCGATTTCGCTAAAATATCGATAATGACTGTAAGCTCATATTATATATTCACAAGTTCATCGATCAAGTTCATTGAGAGAAACTTTATGTTATATGTCCATTCACCATTGTACATAGTGCATCGTACTCGTGGACCAATCAGCGAGTCATATTATTTTTATTATCATAACGACATCTATTATGATTGGTTATTATCGATCGTAAGGATGTCAATTTAAACGAGCAATTATAAACTTAGAAAATATTTCCCCCAAGTTGGTTATACTTAATGACACTTTCTGACAAACATAGAAAATTCTCTTGATTTACTAATAGTTACATTTGTCGACACGATATTGGCTAACTTAACTATCGATTTCATAGTAAGCAAGACGAACTTCGAGAGAAAGTATGTGATTGATTGTTTTCCGTGAATGGTTATGAATATTCTAAAACAATTTTTTATTCGTGCACTCATGAATTAAATATTATATCAGTGCGTGGATCATTATACATAACAAATGTTTTATTAATATTTAATTATAAAACGTTAATAAAAGTATTTTATAAGAACATGGTTTTAACGAAAGAATATCGAATATGTATGCCTCTTACCACAGAAGAGGTAAAGTATTTATTACGAGCTATATTCATTATTATTTTTAACTTATTTCTTTACACAGTATCGAATTGGACAACTTTATATGATAGCAAGACATAGTCATGAACAATCAGATTCCGATGGTGGAGTTGAAGTAATAGAAAATATTGAATGCGAAGATCCTGAACATGGGAAGGGTCAATATACAGAAAAAAGAATTCACCTCTCAAGGTAAATAAAAAATCTTTGTAAATATATTCACGAATCTCGTAGTACAATATTTTAATTTAGTTTTTATCATTATCATTTTTTTTTTTTCATTATATTTCAGTAAACTTCCTTATTGGATTCAATCTGTTATACCAAAAATATTTTATGTGACTGAAAAAGCTTGGAATTATTATCCATTTACCATGACAGGTAAATATATATATATGTAGATATATATATATTTTTTTCTATATATAATGATCAAATTATTGTTAAAAGAAACACTTGTTAATGCATTACTTTTCTTTTATATCTCTATGGATGACAACTATAGTATATACTGTAAGTATTAAGCATGTGAGTTTAATCATAATTTGTTATATATAAATATATGTTTTGCAGTGTTCTTTCATACCTAAGTTTAATATATCTATAAAAACGAGATACGAGGATAACAATGGTTCGATGGAAAATGTATGCATCTAACTTTATATATTATATCTTATATAACTTTTTATAAGTATAAATATTAAACATTTATGAAATACGCAGTGTTTAGGTTTGTCTCCAATAGAAATTATACATCGAGAAGTTGATTATATTGATATTGCCTATGATGAAATATCTGCAAAACATTATAAAGAGGAAGAGGTAATTAAACATTTATAATTTTTATGATCACAGAGCGATTATCTTAAAGTTAATTCTATTATAGGATCCTAAGTTTTTCCAATCTAAACGAACAGGCAGAGGTCCATTAGTTGAAGGTTGGCGCGATACGGTACAACCAATTATGTGTTCTTATAAATTAGTTCATGCTTCCTTTGAAGTGTGGGGTATGCAAACTCGGGTAGAAGATTTTATACACAGGGTAATTTATATTCTATTTGAAAAACTCATTTTCATTTAGCTTATATATAATGTTATCATTTATTACATAGTTATGTATTAATATGTCTATATATAGTGCATAAGAGATATTTTACTATTGGGTCATCGGCAAGCATTTACATGGATCGATGAATGGTACGATATGACCATTGAAGATGTTCGAAAATATGAACAGAAAATGCACGCAGAGACAAATGAAAAAATGAGATTAAAAAATCAGGCCAACGAAAATTCATCAAAACCAGTAACTCCATCATCGTCGGTACCTTCATCTCCTAAATCACCAACACAATCGAATCGATCGTGGTTTTCATGGTCATAGTCGATATTATTAAAAAATTAAATCTCTTCAGCCATGTACTAGCTGGTCCTGTAGCTACAGTACAAACTGTGCAAATAAACCTTAGCATTTTTATGTACATGTGTGTGTATATATATACATATATGTATACATATATATATATATATATATATATATATATATATATATATATATGCTTTAACAATATAATCGGGTATCTTGATTGTTTTAATGTGTAGTATCTGTAAATTTTTTGATCTTAACACTGATGTTAAAAGGAAAAATATCTTTAGTTTCTGAATTTTGTTTTAAATTTTACACAATTAATATAATAAATGTTGTTGACGAGATTAAAAATAATTTAAAATATGTTATACTTTTTGTAATTAATTATGAAAAGAAAGAGTATTACAGATATAATCTTTAGAGTTTATGTAATTCATCAAATTTGTGTTTTTTCTTTTTTTTCTTTTTTTTTTTTTTTTTTTTTTTTTTTTTTGAATGATTTAGAATATTATGTGTTCATTGGCTGGCTACTTAATCATGAAGACTTTTTGTTGTTATCACAAATAATTGTTGCATTGTCATTTCCTATACTATAATAGAGAGATTATTGTCTAATTACTATACACCGAAATTGCACAGTAAAGATAGCATAATAAGTGTAAAATATTGAGTATTTTTAATCTTCACTTGAAACCCATTTCCATAAAGGGAAAAAAATCATTGATCATTATTGTATTTTGTTGGGACCAAATATTTCAAAGTGGCTCTGAATTTTGAAACTCGATGTTCTCAATATGACAAAAATGTGATTATAAATTATGAAAGAATTTCACTAATATATATTCTATACAAATTGAAAAATGATTATTATTACATTATATAGATTTGAAAACAAACGTTTTTTCACTTTTATCCTTTCTCTTCATATCTTACTATCACATTATCATTTAATACAACAACATTAATATTATCTTTAATAAATTAAAATATTCTAAAAGAAAAGCAAGGTGTGTTAATTCAGCATTTTATGAATGTACCACATATTATATGAGTTTCACTATTATAGGTAAAACAAATCTCTACTATTATCGGCAGTATACTGTTTGATCGGTAGAGAAAGGCTTTATTATTACCGGCGTTAATATGTCGGTAAACAGTACTCTACTGTTTCAACTAGATTTTTCTCATTCTGTTACGTCTTATGATCCTTTAAGTGGGGTCATGATATTTATTGAAAAAAAAAAAAGAAAAAAAAAATTCTTTATTCAAATAGAAAAATATCAATAATTAATTATATATATATATATTTTATAAAAAATTTGTATGAATTATTTTGCACTAACACATATGTACTGAATTTTTTGTCAACCTGTTCCTCATGTACCCATGAAAATTATAGACGATTAGTTAATGTATATTAATAGCAATGTTGATTAAAATAAATAACTGATAAGAAAATTCACACGTTGCTCCTAATTTGTCGACCGGTATGTGATATAAACGGATGCAATCTATCAGCGGGAGGCCAATGTAAAGGTGTTGCAAGAATATGTGCCATTTCTCTGGTGTGGCCTGGAAACAGTTTAAATTAGCGAGGAACAATAGCTGTATAACTTTTAGTCGCTTTACATACATCGATTATAATTATCCGTCAGTCTACTAAAAGGATATAGCATAGGTAGTTCATCGTATCTTGTTAATTCCTCTAATTCAGTTTCTTGTAGAATCTCCTAAATTAATAAAGCACGTAAGAATTTATAATAACGATTGTTAGAAATACAGAATTCAACATGGTCTCATTACATTTTGATCATTTTCATTGAATCTTGATGTAGTCATTGATTCAAAGCGACGATTTTCATTAGTTCGTAATTGTTTTGGTGCTTCGGTGATTAATTCATTGAATCGTGCAGCAACTTGTTTCCATTTTGTTAGATCGGTTGGCTTTATAAAGAATAAACTCGTTCACGAGGATATATTTCAAAGAAATCTTTGTTTCGAGGATCTTACTTTTAATGTGAAGAAGACGGGTAAAAGAGCTATAGGTAAAGGAGATCCTTGTAATTCTGTTCGTTCGGAAGGCGGTCCAGAAAGTGTCAAATGTCTAATTAAGTCTAGAAGATCAGATAGAAGTTCACTATGACGACCACTGACATCTTGCCTTATTAAACCAAGGGCATCGCGTGCGACTACTCCTGCCGTTACTCCAGGATTATCGGCTAATTGAAATAATAATATTCCTTATTCGTATCGCATTATATGTTCCTACAATGTTAACAAATTTATTACGAAATGCCTATATTGTCATTTTTACCGTACGACGACACGATTACAAAATTTACGTATTTCTCTCTCATTTTATTTTTGCTGACTGCGAAATGATAAAATAATACGCAATAACGTTTTACTTTGCGAAATACGATATGTAAAGAGTCCAAGTATTTAGAACGATGAGTTTCAATCATTTCGTAAGAATTTTACAGATGCTGGTTCATCGTAATATTTTTCATTATTTGTGTTATACATTTGTACTTACGAGATGTTGTAGTATATAGTATTATTTTTCTATAAGAAAAAAAAAAAAAAAAAATAAAAAAAAAATAAAAAAAAAAGATCGATTAAAAATATCGAGATAATAGATGGAATAAATAAATAAATCGTAATCGATCGAATCAAATAAAGAAAAGAATTACAATCAAGCTAAATAACTCCAAAAGAGTGTTAAACTTGTTGATAAATTATTTTCTAATAACCCAAAATTAATTCTTGAACATGTTGCGGTATGACGGGTTTTTTCAGACGGCTTAAAAAAAGTTGCAAAGCAGCAGCGCATTCCAGAGCGACATCATCGCCGAGCTCGAATTGTGGCTTTTCTCCCTTTTTCAACGAATTCAAGATTTTATGTCTGAGCTTACGGCGTCCTGCTCTACGAAATAGACCTTCCTCTCGTGCGTCTTAAAAATAAAAATTATTCTTTTATTTCTTTTTATTTCTTTATCTATGTTATTTAAATGTATTTCATATATGTTATCTATAATATTATTCGAGAAATGATCGATCGACTTTTATACGAAACTTACGTTCTTTCAGAAAATGAATGATTTCTTTGACCACCAAGAGAGATTTTTTCGATATTATTTCATCGCCCGCATCCTGCCTGTTTTAATAAACAATTAATATAAATAAATAATAATAAAATATCTATATAAATCTTTAAAATAGATATATTATAAATAAAATGTATAAATTTAATATTATAATAAAATATATAAATTTCATTTTTATATACATATATACATATATGTATATATAATTATATTATATCGATCATAAAATGTACAATTTTTTTGCGCAACGAACCAGAGATATCGTTCGACGGCCTTATCAAATATTCATGAGGCATACGTTTTGATAATCTAATCGGGAAACAGATTAGCTACGTGCTGTATTGCGGTTTAGCACTATTCCGAACAATAAGCGTAATATCGCGAATTCGTGAATAATTATCCTTGACACGTAGGATCGAATGGTTATAATAGATATGCGATGTAGATATAATAAAAAATCGCTCGATACACCAATTCCATTTGATAATATCTCTATTGTTAACCATTCAAATACCTTCTTCAGAGATTTATGAATGAAATGAAAATGTGAACCACTAATAATACCGTTATTATTACCTATATATCTATACATTGAATTTCCCAACCATGTAAAATATTTTTAATGTTTTGATGGAATTGAATAAATGAATATTCTTTCGATAAATAATGAATAATGCTTGAATTCTTTCGATAAATAATCAATATCCATTGGACATTGTCAAATAGAGATTTAAATAAACGTAGAATCATATCGTCAATTATACGTATAGTATATTTATATATATTATAATTATTATCACGGAAGTATAAAAAGAAGAAGAAAAAAAAAAATAAATAAAAAGAATAACTAATCTTATGATCAATAATATTGCACAATGATCTTGAAAAAATAAGAAGAACAGAAACAGGAAAGAGTAAAGAAAAAATATTTCTCATTGGAATCATAACAATTTCGAATACGATCGTTCAAAGACGAGCTTATAAAAACGCGAGAATCATTCAGCACTGGTACATAAGTAAGTAATATGACGAGGATTATTGCCATCTCTGTTAGAACCATTTTCTTTTGCGTGTTTGCAGATGTAGTTTGTGGATCGCAGAATTATTATTGGAATAACGCAAGAACGAGATTTCCAAAACATGCTTCCTGTACCTCGTGTAATCGAGAATGGGCAGACACATTGTCATCTCCCTGGTAAGAGGATTAATAATAAAAAAAACAGGATAAAAAGGAAAACAAAACCGTTTGCCAAATTTAGAGATTAAACAACGAGAGACCCATTTGGTCTGACACCTTGTCGTATCTCTGATAAGAGGTTTAATAATAATATATAAAAAGAAAGTTTGCCGAATGAAAAAAAAATTGAAAAAACGATAATCTGACATCAACGAATAAATGTAAGTGATCAGGATTCATATTTTTTTTTTGTTTTTTCTTTCTTTTTTTTTTTTTTTTTTTCTTTCTTTTTTTTAAGGTATCCAAGACAAAACTACGACGAAATACCGAGAAACGGGGAATATCGTGATTTCGTTGAAAGATCCTACGACGAATGGGCTCCTTCAAGCCCAATGTCAACATCTTATTCTTTCAACAAATACGGACACCCATCGAGAAATGGAGGTGACGATTCCTCAGATGTCTCAATATCCGGAACAAGAAATCCATACCAACATGAAGATTCCTTTGAAGATCGAGAATCACGAAGGTTCGATCCTTATTTGGCTTCTAAGTCTTCCACCATTTCATTAAACCAAGAAGGAACGTTAAACCAACATCCTTTTATGTTAATAACAAACTCTGACAGTAATAATAGATTACTGAGTCGAAACTATCAGTCTCAAAAGTTCCATGAGTTTGGTGATCACACAATAAGGAATGTTGAGAACAATCAAAAGTACAAAGTCGATCGATCGAATCGAATGAATGAAATTCCTTATCGAAGGGTTGAATCATTATCGCAAGAGAATATCGAGGATTATCAGCCATCGAAAAAATTTCTAATCGTCCATCGTGCCGATCAAGAACGAAACTCATTCGAATATGAGGATGATACATCGATCTTCGAGAAAACTGATTCGGCGGATGTACTTAAAGAATCGAGGATTCCTCCTGAGAGTTTAGAAGAGATCGATGAATCTGTTGATTCGAATTCGTTTTTTAGAAACAATCCTTCGGAAGATAAAATTATCGATTCCGTGCCATTCGTCGATACGTTTAAGCTGTTCGAAGAAATACAAATCAAACAAAACCATTATGATTTGTTAAAAAAATCTAATGTCCCTAAAACTTTAGAATTTATCGACAGAGATCAGCTATTTCCCGATCGAAAAGAAATCAGCTCATTTTGGCAGTTTCATCAGGATAAATCACCTGAGAGTTTAATATCCAATGAAGATTACAAAGCGAAAGAATCTACGAAAGGTAGTTCTTTTTTTGATCAGCATGACATTACTAATAACGAGAAAGGAAAGTTATTTCCCATGGCAGCACTAAATACGTTCAATGTGGAATATGATGCTACTAAAGGAAGTTCTTTAAAGTTTGACCCCGATATTTTAGATGATATTGAAAATCCTCCTATTGAACAGACAGAACCAATTACCATGAGCGAATCTACGGAAAGTTCGATGATGACAGAGAATTGATGATGATAATGCGACTCCTTTATTGTCTTTTGCATACTCGATGCAATGATGTATATAGATATATAATAGAAAGTATCGTACTTATACATTCTTTTCTATGAATACACCGAAAGTTATATAAATTGAAACTTTGTATATCATTTTATGTATTTCATAATACAATAAAATTTGAGAATTAATAAAAATAAAAATATGTTATACGTAAAACTTTTTTTTTTTTCAGATACAAAAATGTTGTATCTTTATGTAAACCCTTATTTTGGAAACAGTAATTTTATATATTTTTCATTTTTCATTTATATATTAATTCAAATAATCTATTTGTATTGTTTATTTATCCTATAGAAAAATTTTCGATTATGATTGACAGAGTCAAGGAAAAGGAAGACAGTGTTTAAATTGAGAATATACAGACATATTAGAATAATACGTTTGTACTTACAACATACACTCTTATCGATATTTACTTTTATATAAGATTTATCGAAAGATTATAGATTCTTATTAAAGAAATTAAGAAAACATATTAAGTGTAAATATATTTATCATCCAAGAGGAAAATTAAATATAATATTTAGAATAAGTTTCATTATTAAATTCTTAGTTCAATCAAATGTATAAAATCAATCTTAATTCAAAATTAAAGATATTTCATATGTTTTAAACTATTGCTCCTAAGTTACGCATAGTTATGCATATATATGCGTAACTGCATAAAATACGTAAGGAAGAAATTTTGCAATATAAATGAAAAATTCTCATCGTTATTATTTACGCAAGAACAGAATGTCAAATATTATTTAGCTCACGCATTTCAATTAATTGATTTACGCATTTCAGGATCCTCATGTGCAGTAATTTCCCCTTTCGAAATTGGCACAATTAAACTAATGAAAAGTAAAGCCAGGTGTCATTGATATGACATTGTGTATTTTCGATGCGTATGCGATTGTGCAAACTTGCATACCAATATTTCGCATGAGATGGCAAAATATGTGTGGCAGTGATTTCTTTAAAAACCTGGATTGAATCATTCGTCTTCACTTCAGTTCTTCAGTTCGATCTCTTAACAACAGTTCGAAAAAAAAAGAATCATGCGTTTTACTATCGTGGAGTTTCTTTTCACGCTGTTCCTGACTTTGGCTGTAGCTGGACCAGCTAGACCGAAAATTTCTGAGAAGAAATCTTTGGTCGATAATACGAAACTTGTGAAGGAAGTTCCAAAGATCGAAGAGATCGGTGATGAAAAGGATCGATCGAAGAAATCTACTACAACTTTCTGCGTGGAAATTAAACCTGGAAGCAACGAACCTGTTCAGATACCTTGTGCTTGCAAGAATGGGGAAGGAAACGTTCCAGAATCATCTGTTCAACAAATTCTTCAACCAGTTTCTTATTTATCTCCTCAACAAATGCCAGGACATCCACATAGTCCTCAGAGTGTGAATATTATTCATGCACCATCTCAGCCACCTCAAACATTAAATATCATTCAACCAGCGCCGACTCTACACGCAGTACAGTTTGTGCAGCCTCAAGCCAACAATCCACCGTCTGTTCAAACTCTTAATTTCCTGCAACCATCTGCCCAATTACCCGAGCCAGTACATCAATCTCTTCACATCACGCTGCCATCGAAGTCAGAATTAGATTCATCCGAACCTGTTCATTCTGAAAAAATAGTCCTGCCATCTTCCGAGCCTGCAGTTCAACCAATTCCCCAGTCAGAACCTCAACCAGCTCCTCAACCAGCTCCTCAGCCAGCTCCTCAGCCAGCTCCTCAGCCAGCTCCTCAGCCAGCTCCTCAGTCAACTCTTCAGCCAGCTTCTCAGCTAGTTCCTGAACCAGTTCCTCAGCAAGAACACTCGCATAAATCGGAAGTTCATGTTTCGGTTATAACCGAAAACAAGGAGAATAATGAGGAACAAAAATCAGAGATAATCGTAAATCCCCTACCGAAGCCTGTCGAAACTATCAACCTAGTACCAGTGGCTCCTATTCGTCAACCCTATGAAGAGCAAGTCGTTGTTGTACCGAATTCTGTTATGGTAACAAATCAAGAAAACTGCCATCCAGGTACTTATGTTCAAATACCATCGATTCCTTACGGAGCGAACTACCAGCAATCGGAATCGGTCATTCAAATACCAGGATCAACATATCAACAGCCAAGACCATTCCATACCGAATGTAGCTGCAAACAAACGCATCCAGCACACTTAACTGATGGATCTTCCGTATTACGGACTCATTTTAAGGATAAGGGCGCGAAAATTATACCAATGGTCATCTATCCTCCTGCTGCACCATCCGTTTCTGTAGCATCACCAGCTCACTATAAGCCGGAAATATCTTCTCTTCCTCATTCATCTAGCTTTCCAATGGTCATTAGTATGCAGACCACGAGAAATAAGGAAGGAATGCAATCAGGAGAAATGGTAAACAACTAATTATTTGGACTAAATACGAAATTACACGCGTTAAATGTTCATTTCAATTAAATTAATAAATTTTCTATTACAGTCTGATATGAAAACCTATAAATCTATGGATACCTCAGCTCGTTATAGCAATGATCAAACTCCAAATATGTACTACGATATGGGTACAGGAATGCAACTTATGAATATTGGTCGTCAAGCTGTTCCGGAAAATCAAAAAAAGGAGGAAAACATGAAAATGAGCGTATTGTCTAATGAAACCTTCAAACCTAGATTCATAAGAAACGATAAGGATGTCATGGTGAACGAGAAAAATATCGAGGAATAAATATCATGAACGAAAATCATTTAATTCGAAGGAACAGCCTAATATTTTTTGTTGATAATCCATTCAGATTACTTTGAATGTGTCATTTTCATATGTCTTCTTTGTTTTCTTGTTGTTTATTTCATATCTTTCGAAATATCACAATTGATAAGATGTACAAATAAAATAAAATACGAATAACATTATCTTACCTCTTTGAAGTCTGCGTACCCATCCTTTTTTTTTTTCAACAACTTGATTTCTTTATTTGTAACATACTCACAAGCGCTTTACCTTCGATCCGAATAACAAAACATTTCGTATGCTAAAATATCTTTAACACGAGATAGATTTAAATAAGGTTAAGAATTTCTCTTAACGTATCCGATCTCAATAAGCGTTCCAAATATTACGATTGAATGCCTAATAGCGAGTTTTTACCGAATTAATTTTATATTTATTTTTAATTAAGCGTTCTATTCGTGCAAATATATAACCCTGAGTTTCATTGGTCGAAATATAATATTGTTATTTGCAATAAAATTATGTTTTCTACATCGTTAAGGTAGATTTTCAATGATTACAAAAAGATTCATTTCGTTTACGCTAACGTGCATCTATTTTATCATACCTCTTTTACTTATAACATAACAATTGAATTAGTATCGATTAGTAACTGGTTAATAGATAGTATTAGTAACTTATGAACTTACATTTATCAATCTCTAACATTTATTTTTTTGATATTAAGTTTGATATCACGCAATACGGGTATGCATTTGCTTTACGATATAAATGCATAAAGAATAATAAATATAATTGATATAGACATATATATATATATGTGTGTGTGTGTGTGTGTGTGTTTAAATATTAATATACTCCATGTGCATTGTATTTTATTTAAATAATTATGAAATTTCCGAAATATTTTAATCTTAGATGTTTGAAAATTGAAAATTATTGCGGATTAATTGTTTCTCATTTCTCTTTCTTATTATCGTTTTCATTATTGATCGATCATAAAATTATTTTATTTTATCAAATGTATTAACGCTTACGTGATGCTTTTACGAACATTTACTGGCATTATATGTATACAAATAATTAAGAGAATATTTGTCTGCTTACCTGGGCATTTAAAGTACGAATTTTTCCAAGAAATTATATATGCTAGCGTATCGATTTATATAGATCAGTAATGTCCGCAGATTTAGATCAAATTTCTTTATCGTCATACTTAATTTCGTATATTTCTATCTATGTGTGCAATATCTGTGTGATAGCATATGAGAGAATTTTTATGTATGTATACTTTGCCATTAAATACACGTATTTTTCCAAGAAATTATATTACTCAGTGTGCTAATATTTTTTCTCAGAATTTATATAGGTTAGTAATGTCCGAAAATGTAAGATGGAAAACCCTTTTATTTTCTTATCTTATTTTAATCTTTATTTCTTCATTTTAGTTTCTCTTTCAAGATACTGTAAACCTTTTGACTACCATCGAGTCCATAATAAATATCTTGTATATAAGTTATTTTTTAATTAATATTTGTAGATCAATTTAAAAGTATATACAATAAAATTTCATTCTTATTGCACATTTAAAAGAGAAATTAATAATAAAAAAACTATAATTCTTCGATTGTTCGATTTATTATTAAATTACTTTTTGACTCCCGAAGTAGAAGAAAAAAGAAAGCTATGTATATGCCGCGGGAATTTATATATCTGTAGCGGGAACTTATTTTACTTATCTTAATAGAAAATAATTGTCTATTATCAAATGATTAATGACAATTTTCAGTGATTTTTTGGAATAAGATATTATTTTCTATGTTATTTTTCAATAATATATTGAAAGATATTTATATATTCATTAGTGCGTAGTATATGTATAAGGTGACGTAGTGCGCATGCGCGACACGAATCGTTTAACCATCTTCACGATGTAGATGACGCCATTGCCGTTCCAGTTTGTACCAGCCTGACGTGGATTCGTATCTCGTTCTCGTTAATTACAGGTAATTAGTAGATATTTTCTAATTTATACCCTCTTTCTTCATATCAAATGATAGTTAAACCCGTGAGTTTTAGCGTGATTGTATTTGCAAGTTGGGACCTCAATGTGCGTGAAAGATATTCGTGAAAATAAAATTGATCTCTCGTAGTTTCTCCTGGAGAACTATTGCGTCGTACTTTTTCTTCAAGTTTACCTTTTTTCAGCTTCATTTTTACAATATTGATATTTCTTTCACATTTTAACGATAAGTTGATCAATAATTTTGCATAGATACTTGCGGTCAATTGATACTTTGCATTATATTCGATTTTCATATACGATCACATACACATATATACACACATATATGTGTGTATATATGAATGTATATTGCACGTTAATTCATATGATACATAATGAATGTTGCATGTTGGGATTTTAATGCTTCATTTTTTATGCTTCAGTATGTTTATCTTAATAGTACTATTAAGAATTTTAGTTCTAAGCTTTAATTATTTTTAAGATTAATTTAAGGCAAAAAATTGCAGAATGGTTAATTAACTGCCACTTAGTAATTAAAATAGTTTAAAAAGATTGGATATATATTGGGAGGATTCATGAATGAATACCGTTAATTATAAAACGGCATTTACTTATGAATTAACACAATATTTTTTTTCATAATTTCCCCAATTACGTTATTTAATTTTTAAATCTCCAACGTTAGATTTATCAATAACACAACATATTAATTATAAATGTAACATAGTAACGATTATAAAATATATGTAGTTTGTATATTCCCGGGATATACAATTTATACGTATAATTAATTAAATATAGTTATGTAGAACTTTATAAAAATATTTTTAAGATAATTAATAAAGAATCCAGGCTTTTTCTCACGGGTAGGATAGGTCAAAATCACGGTTGATGAATCCTCGATTGATTACGATCAGGTCGATAAAAGATTCATTAAACGCGACTAATTAATGTTATTTTAGCTCGTGGATCTCCACATGCAGCAACCTCCACGTGGTGAGATCTGGGTCAGTATTACTTGCGATCTTATCGAAATCTAATTATAATTTATGTAACGCAAGTACTACCGAGCGAATGGCTGTACATTTCGGTATATTTCTATAATGCTTTTATTTTCTAATTGTAAAATTTATCTATTTGAATTTTATTCAAAATTTATGAAACAAATTAATACATATATATATATATATACTTTGAAAAGATATAAATCTGTATAATAATAATGTTAGTTTTATTGGGCAATAAAAAATTTAAAAGTACGAGAAGAAAAGAAAAAATGAAGGAGAAGAAGGACTCATATTATCTCGACAAATATTTGATCTTTCGATATATTCAATCTCGCGAGATATCTAAGATTTTTCGAGTAGCATCTTGGAAGGCAAAGATTTAAAAAGTCAAACGATCAGGACAGACTATCATTTTTCATATTTCATGTTTCGTTTCTTCTGACGAGGAGACATGTTGGGAGTCATCCAAGAAATGGCGAGTACGATGCGCCAGAATATGACTTTTTTTTTTTAAGTGTTGTTGGTTGGACTAGATATGAACACAGAGCGAAGGAAATCAAAAAAGAAAATTCAGTGTATTACACAGCACATGTAATATTTTTTTTTTTTAAATAATATAAGAAAAATCGGAAGTCAAATATTATCATTGTGAATAACTAATACAAACTATGAATAATTGGATGACATCATCTCATGGAAAGAAAAAACATTCGATCGATCTGACAGAAGGAAATCAACGATGTTTTCCTTCCTCTGTGTAAGACCATTCTTCATCTTTCTAGGTGATCTCTTTTTATTTTATTTTTTATCTTATTTCGTGTTTTTTTTTTTTTATTTTCTCTTATCGTATTTTTCTCGTACAAAAATGATAAAAGAGCAGGGACGATCGATCGATTTGAAAATTTACATGGCTTAATTAACGAGTAATTACGTATCGTAAGAGACGTACGTAAGATTTTTTTTTTTTTTATTATTAATAAAATGGTTTTAATTAAATTGATACTTTTATGATATCCTTGGAATTTTTTTTTTTTTTATAAGACCCGCATTTCTCCATCTCAGTGAATTTATTTATCTTGCCTAAAGGCTTTCTTTTAGATTAAAGCAACAAGAGAAGGTTTCGAATCGATGGTTATGATCGTCTCAGAGATACTCAATAAATTTAATAATTTTCCTTTCGTTGTCGTAGATATTGCTCGGAACGTTTCAATTTGCTTTACTGCTCGTGCTAACCGGTTTCTTGCTATCTCTTGCGATTATTTCGCGTTTAATGGAGGTTGCCGTTACTTTGATATATCCTACCAGTATCTTCTTACTACAGCAGTTAGTAAAATTATTCGTTGTGAGTATACGAGCTCTTGATGTAATAAAATACAGACAGTATCTATATATCTATATATACGTACGAATGTATGAATTTGTGTTTAATGAGATAACGTTTTAATATTATTAACAACATTTTAGATAAGCCAACTATAAGACGAATAATTAGCGTCGTTCCATCTCATATCTATTTTTTTTTTTTTTCGTTATCAACGTTTAATCATATTTCACCTATAGAAAAATAATGAAATTACGATCGATCTGTGAACGAACGAACAGACGTAAAAGAAGTTACGAATAAATGGAATGATCATTAATTATTTTATCTACGTATATTAACTTTAGGATAACTCGTACGGATTATTGTGTCATTCTACATACGTTTCTCGAAAATTTTGAACGCGCTAGTAATGTAATCTGATAATCTTGTAAATCATGATCCGTGTGTAATGGGCGAGTTTAACGTTTGATTTACGATAACAATACGAAAATGGGTTCGTTCGTTAATATACTTGCTTGTATGTTTCATCGGCTTTATTAAATTCTATAAATGACATTTAAAAAAGCGTCAGTACGAAAGTTATAAGCGGACAGGAAATTGGGACTATTGTATTTTTATCAAATATTAATTTCGATGGATATTTTTTATTTTAATCGGGCGATTAATTTTACGCAAATAGAATTTCAAATTCAGAGAAAATGGAAATTTTTTGATTGAACGCGAGGAAGAGTAGGAATTATTTGCATCAGTTTAACGATATTCTTCATTAGTCAGTCGAATAATTAGAACTATATTTATTCGAGATGTATCTATTTAGAATCGTGTGTTTATAAAGCACATGAAAATACTATGGTTAAATTAACAACAGGAGGTATTAAAGTGTTACCATCCGTGTGTTGATCTTTAATTACGCTGGCTATGATAAAAATGTTATTTGAAATAAGCTAGAAGATCGGAAACAATAAAAGACATTTCATGTTAATGAGTTTCACTGGCTGAGAAAAAACAAATTACACTATGATTTTAATTAACTATTATTCGTTTTGCTTGAGCGAATTAAAATTCTTTTCATGCATATAACGAAAGTAACAAAATCTTTATACGTGATAATTATGATATACGATGTATAATCTTGAATTCGTGATATTCTTTTCAAAAATAGGGACTTGAAACATTAAAATATAATAGAAAGATTCACGCAGTATATCCTATTTGATCTTCGTCAAATTTGATTTGCGTCAATTTGCAGTCGTTTACTTCGATTATCGGTAAATAAAATATTTCAAATAATTAATTCATTAATTAATGTCAATCCGTCTTGTTAATGGTTCTTTTTTTTTCAAAAACTTGAATCGTCAATATACAAAAATGTCTATAACTCAAAAAGAAGATCGAATAGGACATAGATTTTAGAAATTATTTTCCCATTTTTTATAGATATGTCTATCTTTCTAGTATAATCACTCGTATCGGTATTTATTTTTTATATATAATTTTCTTGCACACGATCGGTCCTCCAAGTTTAAAATAATAACAATTTATCTTATTGATGAAAGTTTAATCCTTAATTATGAAAATTAAAATTTGTAGAGAATCACAGAGAAAAAATTATTTTTCCTTAAGTTTTTATGAATTCTTATAGTAGAAATTTCTACTAAAGGAGAAACTTATATTAATTTCTATTCTCTTCTTAATGCAATTAAATTAAATTAAATAATAACGTTGAGAATATACAATTTATAATATTTCTTTTAACGAAATTTGTTTCTAAATTAAATTATCATTTAAGAATGATATTACTTGAATATTTTTGTAAGTATCATAATTAAGGATTAATGTTAAGCGAATGATTTTCGAACAAGGCAGGGCTTGTGAGCCCCATGGCCAGTTAATTTTTCATACTTGGACGTGTACAGTTAATAACGAGCCTATCGGCAAGGATGACTGGATATGTTTGGTGCAGAACCATCATTAGAATTTGTAATGCTCTTGAGGAGGAAACAGAAGTTCTTAATATGAATTTGACAACACCCGCAATACCGAACGAAAGAACTTATTCGGAATGCAGCACGAAGTCATTAGGATTGAATCCCGAGAAAGATGAGGAAGTTGCATTAGATTCAAAGAGTAACAAATCAGACGAAGTATATCGAACTACGATGGAACCAGAGGATGAAAGTATTTCTAATTCCAAAGAAGATGATACAAAAGAAGATGATGCCTAAGAGATTCCTTTAGAATTAAGAAAGGATGCATACTTATATGCATATATGAGACAGCGAGAAAGAGAGAGAGAGAAAGAAAAAGATAATAAAATCTTTTTGAATATAAAAAATTTTCTGAGCAAAAATATCCTAGTAATCTAACCATTTAAATTCATTTCGTTATTCGAAACCACATTGCTTTATCGTTATTATAATCTATATCTGTACAAGATATCTGATCATTGTAAATTTTAAGTAAAAAGGATATTTTAAAAATGGATAAGCAAACGATTCTTTTAATTTGCGACACCATCTGTGATTTTTATGATTTGAAAAGAATTCTACAATCTAGTAAAATATCTTTTTTTATCAATTTTTAATTAAAATATACAAATCCTTCTTGAAGTTTCAATCATCTAAATATTTCTTAGAAAGAAAGAAAGAGGAATAGAGAATCGTTGATTCGAAAGAAAATATATCTTATATTTAATTTTTTAATATATAGATTTCGAAGAAGATTGAATGATTAAAAAGAATTCTTATTCTTCTTTCCTTTAAGCTTGAAGATTTGATTGAGGTCATCTTTGTTATCGACTCGGACTACTGCGAAAGTAGTAACATTGGCGAGCATTTTCGAGTTGCCAATAGAATTCTTATATATTGAAACTTCCAATTACAATGCGATGATAAGAATAAGAACTGGTTTAAATTTAATCATTTCTTTTGTTACGTTTTCATGAAAAGATTAAAAGTTTTGAGGATAGCAAATAGAGAAAGTAATTAAACTTACTAATTTTAACTTTTCAATCGTGATACTGTGGGTTTTCAAGATTTAAGATTTCACACAAATAAATTTAGATGTAATTTTCTTTTTCTTTTTAATTTAGCATATAATGTAAAAGATTTAAAGTATATTAAAAATTACTTATTATAATAATTATTTACTTTTCTAATTAAAAGTTGTAACTTTTGTCTTTTTTATATTTTATATAAGTGGTTCGCTGAAAAAATACGTGGATATGTTCTATTCTTTTTTTTTTTATTTTCTTTTATTTTTTTTTTTTCATACAGTTATGTTCATTGAATGTTATGTTGGTTATTGATATTTTATACAAAGTAGAATTTTATGATTTTATGAGATTTTAAGAAGATAAATATGATGAAATGAAATTTTAATATTAATTTTACATAAAAATAACGCAAAGGTAAATGATTCATAGATTATACTTGATTCGCATATCGATTTATATTCCCATATCGATTCATATTCGCATATCGAATTCGCATTCGTTTGTTTTGTCATCGGTTGATATCCCAAGGGCTTTTAAATCTAAACATGTAAAAAGCTTAAAGTAAATAAAATTTATCTACGTTGTAAAGAATTCGTTCGTTCTTTCGCAAAATGGACGTAAGTAACGACTTTATTATTCGAAGAATAATTTTCTCAGTAGGATATGTACAACAAAGAGGTAAGAGAAATTATTGACACAGCTCGTTTTATTCTAATTATAAATTTCCCGAAAAATTAAAGGAAATAATAAATAAATAAATATCTCGTTCGATGATTTATTAAAATTTGAAATAATGTAATATGCAAAGTACGTAATTTTTGAGAAAAAGTTTGTGAAAAAGCAAATTTTATTAATGATATTTTGTAATAACCTTAATAATTTCGAATTTTTATGGTGTATAGCTTGACGTAATCTGGATGGATTTAAATACAAAAGTTCCATATCTGCGATATTTCTTTCGTTCGGAATATGCGTCGTATTTGAATACAGCGAGTACTGTTTTACTGGGATGGCTGGTGGTATCCACGATAACTCACGTACGTTATCTTCACTTTATTTCGTTTAGTAACAAGATTTATGCTTTCACATGGTGTGCCCGTCACCCTTAGCAGAAAAACCCGTGACTCCTATTCAGCAAAGAAAATTGTCTTCCAGCTGGTACGCTTGTTCTTCGTGCATTTGACGGCTAGCATCATCGCCATTATTCTTCTATGTCCTACTACTATAAAATGGTTATCCGAGCAACTAGGAATCGATTTTGAAATTATTTTTAACGAGATACCGAATAAATTTCGACAAATATTAAAGCACTTCCGTCAAAGTTGACGTAACTTCATTTATACGTCCATAAAAAGAAAGAGAAAATAAATGATTAAATATTAATGGAAATAAAATTAATATTTGTTTTAGTATGAATGAAATTTTCATTTTCATTTTGATATGATCGACGAAAGTTTTTCTTTTATAGGAAGATAGTATTATATGAGCACGTAAATAAGTTATTTATGTCACAAACGTAACGTGGATCGTTTAAAGCTTCTTATCGATTCAATCATCCATTATAAAAAACATTGTTTATGTTAAAACATAGTAGAGTCGATGGGAACGAGCGAATGGCGTTGGAAAAACGAAAATTCTTCGTCTTACTGATCAACAACGGTATTTATTTTTCATGGATTTAAAAATCATTGAAGTGAAAGAGGATGTAAGAAATGACTTATTGTAACAGGGAAGGAAACATGCTACTCAATTCGGTTACATTTTCGACTTATTTTTCTCAGTATAAACGATTGTCACTCGAGTTATGATCTCAATTTTCTTTCTAAACCGTTTAACGTTTCTGCCTTTCCCTTCTAAATCCTATAATACGGAGTGGCGGCTACATCTGTTGATGATTCAAAACGGATCATCTCCCAAGTTTCACGCTCACTGAAATTTCTCTGTGAGAAATATCCTGTCTATATCAATGCAGGTCTAAAATGAACTACTTCTTCTTTACCTCGTTACTCTCGATATATTTTTGTCCTTCCTCTATCCCATGACTTACGATATTTTAATATCGATTAACACGCGTTAATGACAAATATGAGTTATTGTCTTAACGTGATAAATCATCGTTAAAGGAAAAAAAAAAAGCAATGAGTAGTAACATATTATAAGAAATATTTTTTCGTTCAGAATAATTTCCTTTAACATGTTTTTTTTTTTTTTTCTGACAAGGAGCAAAATTAACTATACACTTTTAATTTATCGAATTGCAACGTCCGACTTTTTTAATCTCCTAAACGTTAAGTCTATTATCGAGAACGATAGTATGTGAATTTTCGATGACCATAAAAAAGAAATCAAATGCGCGAGAGATCTCGTGTTATTGGTCCCTCTGGTAAAATAATAGATAGTAAAGGGAATACACAATAGCTAATGATTCATCAAATAGCTTATACGCCGATTTTTTTCTGATTACTTCACATTTTAATTGTAATTATTCGTACGCTCGTCATGACTTGGAATCATTTAAAAAAAAATTATTATTGAACGATTCGATTGTATTAATTTATGTATGTATACATGTAGACGGTACTTCGAGATTCTATGTGGTGACGATAATGGTTTTGACGTGTAACTCATGTAACTAACGAGTCAGAGAATAATGAGCGTATCATAGCTTGTGAATATGGTTATTGGCGAGCAGACAATGAACTCGATTACCTATATGCGATCTGCGTAAGTATGATATGTACATTCGACCAATATGAATCCGATACGATCGATACACCGAGAGAAGCCAGTTAATTCACGGTTTTCGTTTTCAGAGAATAACATTGGGTAGTTCAATGAGACATTATGAAAGAGAGAGAAAGAGAAAGAAAGAGAAAGTGAGAGGGGAGAGAGAGAGAGAGAGAGAAAGAGAGAGAAAGAAAGAGATTGAACGTTTTCCAATTATAATTTTAATAGAAAATCGCATTACGAGAGGTTTATTTCTTAAGAAGGAAATCGGATTTACATATTCTATGAATATAATAGACATAGGATTTTTATTTAGAATTTTATGATAATAAATTTAAAGACTCTTTGAAAATTCCTTTGGCAAAGATTTATATCATTCGTATTATTCTTATGTTTTTTACAATTTACATTAAAACTATATAATATGCTAGAATATTAAGCTATAATAACGAGTCTCGAAAATAAAAAGAAAGGAGGAGGAGGAGGAGGAGGAGGAGGAGGATAGAGAGGAAGTCATTCGCAGAGATGGTTTTATACTTTAAAAAAGAATGTTTAAAAAAGACGAATTTTTATTAAAATTCACGTTTGCTTCAGTCTTGAAAATCTTTAACATGACTGACTTACTCATTTCAAAAATTATATAAGCTGTATAATCGTAAAAAAATTTAATGTTAAAGTTCACTTATTAATAGGATATTTGTAAAATAATAAAAAATGTGTTCGTAATTTTTCATTATGAAAATACGAAAAAAATACATACATATATTAAATTAATTCGCATGTCTACTTTTATTAGTCTCACCAAACAGCGTACGTTTATCCTATGAGTTTTTATTATTCGTTTTATCGAATAACTCCGAACAATATGACTATATTTCAGATTTGATTGTCATTCCGTGACGAGCGTTACCAACTACAAGATTCGCTGATATTTCATGAGTATATGCATCTGGAATTTCTATCGTTTCCTGAAGCTACCAGCAGTTCAATGTCATAGATTTTACTCGACTCATGAGGTTCGGTATTAGAGATAGGAATGGCATTTGGTCATGAGTTAAGCAGGTTAATATCCATGCCTACATGCTTCTACTTCTCTATACTCTCCCTTCTACCCCCTTCTTCTCTCTCTCTCTCACCATATATAACTCTGTCTCACAGTTTCTCCCTCTTTCTCTCTCTCTCTCTCTCTCTCTCTCTCTCTCTCTCTCTCTTTATCTCTCTTTGCCTGTCTCCTTGTCTCTGTCTCTATCTTTCAGTCTCTCCTTCTCGAGAGACGAAATGATCTCTCTGTCTCTCTCTCTCTTCCATTCAAAGCTCTAGAGCCGATACACAGAGAAGGAATGTGGAAATTACGCGATATGGCGAGGACAATCAGACTGATTGAAGCGTTTGCTATTATAGGATTCCTAAGCGTAGCACAAAGCGAGAAGAACGGTGTACCTATCAAATTGAGGCGTTTCGATGTCGAATATCTCGTGAATTTGAACGTAATTAAGACATTATTAACTGTTGTAAATAATCATTCAAAAAATTGCCGAAGGAGTTCTACATATATCGATGATAAACTATGTAAGAAAAAGAAAGAGATGAATCATTTTAATAATGGTGTACATCATCTTATCCAATCTAATTGTCATGAAGGATCTGAGACTCAACGGAGCATTTATACGATGAAAATAAGAATATTTTTCCTCTCTGTTGGGAAAACATATCTCGTTTCTTTCAAATACGGTTGGCAGCAATACGTAAGTTGAAAGCTTAAATTTATAACGTTCGATAAATATTCGCTTGTCAGGCTAAAGTGGGCATCGACACCTAAAAGATAGGAGCCTTCGTCGCACGTTTGCCAAAGTTTTTGATACCGTCTTGAAGCTTTTCGGATTATTCTTTTTACGTCTTGCGTGACTGTTTACTTGCGTCAAATTTAAAAAGTTTGAACGATAAATCAGTAGATTTATTTTCAATTTAGATATATGTTAAAAACGTGCTTTAACGACCTTCAGATTTCTATGAACGTGATGTAAAGTAGCACATATTAGAAATTTAGGAATGTTATAATGTTAGTTGTTAATGTTAAATAATTAAACTGGTAAATCAATTTTTCGTAGAAATAACAAATATTTTCATTTTAGCTTTTTTTTTTTTATTCTCTTTATTCTTTGTCTTTTTCTATTTTCTTTTTTTTTTTTTGAGGTTTAATTAAACTCGTTTCGTGACACTTAATACATATTTTCACTCGGTCAAGTATAAATTTATTAAATAAAAAAAGAAATTAGGTTATTACTGAGAAAGTAATTAAGTACGTACAACGACTTTCCTTACAATGAGATTTAAAGTTTCGGTGACGTCATGCTCTCCTTGGCTGCAGTAAAAGCTACCTTTTATGTAAATCTCGAGGATTATCATAGAAGCTGATCTTGTACACGCATTTTCATACCCAACATCGCGAACCGTTTTGCAATTATTTCGCTCGTGATTAGCATTATTACGACTTGGCAGTGTTGGTAGTGATCACAATTGTTTTTGCTTGTTATATAGATATGCAGATTGCAACGTGCCAACTTCGAGATCGTTTCGAGCAATTTTTGCAATTATAATGTTTCACGTGTTCATTCGTTTTCTTATTGTATTTAATATCTTTTATTTTATTCAAGATTATTGACAACTTCTATGATCGTTTCGTATTCATATGCGATTATTTGAAAATTATATACATTCAAAAAGTTATTTACGAGATCACTTAATAAATTAAAAGTGACGGGGAAATTCATTACATTAAAAAAATAATTACAAAAAATATCGAATATATGTTATATTATATCGCGAAAGTATAAATTTATCGGAATAAATATGATAATATGCGAGAAGTTAATATTTCAAGAAGTTCAATAAATATTTAAATGTTTTCTCAACGTGCAATATAAATCGTGCTTTATCATAAATTTTGTGTAATTTATTATATTTTATTTACGTATATATAGTATTTATATTCCTACACTTTAATATATGTACAATCAGTCAGAAGAATATTATATGTATAGTGGAAAAATTATTTTTAACAATATGAAGAATTAAAAAGGAATACTTTCAATGTATTGTTATAACGATGAATAATACCAAATGAAAATTGTTTATAATTTTTTATAAAGAGTTTTTTTTATAAAATAGAAATATATGTATTTTGTAGATTTATTTGTCTTATGTATTGTATTGTATTGTTTCGGGATAATGTAAATATATTCAAAATAAATCAATTCGTCTACTATTTCATTACCATTATATTATATGTGATTAGACGATTTGACAAATTTTTATTTTGATTCTTAAAACAATAAAATTAGTTCTTTTCCTTTACACGTTACTTATCGCGTTTGTCTGAGAAATAATTTTTTTAAATGTAGAAATTTATCGGGATCGATTGCACGTACATCAATGGAAATTCTTCTAATGGACGAGCCGTTGGAGAGATAGAGGCTTTTCCTCGCTTGTCTCTATCGATGTATTACGTTGTTCATGCCTGCCGGCGAAAGTTAACAGGTAATTAGTTGCCTAATAGAATTAATGGCTGTGATGGTCATGCGCCCAACACTCATTACTTAATTGTATTATTAACCTGAGAAGCTTACAGCCACTTTCTATATAATCTATTTCTAGTACGTATCGTGTTCCGCGAAGAGAAAAGAGATAGAAATAAGAATACATACGTCCTCCTTTTCGTTAATGCATTTCATTCTTTTCTACTTACGCGTCAAGCATTCTGCGGATTTGTAAAGGGATTTTGGAATATTCGTTGTTTTTTCATAAATTTCTCAAATAAAAGCTGGATTCGGATGAAAGCTAGACTTAAATCCGACAGTACATTCGAAAAAATATATACGCAGAGTATTCTCATTGTTTTCATCTTTCTCCTTTCACAATACTCCTTTCGTAGAAAAACGTTTTCATAATTTCACGAAGATTAGCAAGAGCGTAGACATTTTATTTAAGAATTTTTATCTTTCAATTTTTTCTTTACATCATTATTAAAGCATGTATGTCGATTTTTTACAAAATTTCTGCAGTTTTATAAAATTAGTATTAATAATTGATCGCCGAATAATTGAAATTCGTTTCGCTTTGATTCCACTTTATTTATTTCTAACATCCACTTGAATTATCTTGCAAAGAGATAATCATAGATTTCAATTGATAATCGATTTTCATCGTTGCACTTTATGTTGTGTTAATGGTAGTCTCTCGATTGGTTAATATTTTGAATTTGCAATTGATTACTGTTCATACGTTATAGGTATCAATTCATATGTATATTAATTGTGAAATCAGCGTTACTTATGTATAGTATGTACATTATATATTTATCAATATTTCATCATTCTTAGAGCGAATAAATGCAGTATATACTTCATGTGATTATGAAAAATTAAAAGGATAATTTGAAATTATTAAAAAGCTTTTTGATTTGCAAATCAATAAAAATACAGAAAATTTAATATAATCAGTTACTTCATGTTAGCGATTTTAATCACTATTTTCATACATGAATCATTTAGATATTATATTTTCCTTATGAAAACATTGATATTACTCTCGTAGAAAAATGAGATTAATTAATACCAATATTACGAATTCATTACTATTTATGATAACAAACATTCAATCTTGTTATTATTCAAATTTACATTTTGTGATGATTCATTTTCTCTTTCATACATATTTTCTCTTGTTTGAAGTTATGAATGTTTTTATTCGTTCTATTATTCCAAAGTTATAAGAAACATCATAGCAGAAGTTAAACGATCGTATTCCTTTATAATTAGTCGAGTTAATATTTGTAATAAAAAAAAATTTACCATTTGAATCAGACGATCTGGTGCATCGAAAAAACAAACGAGGAAGATTCATCTTGAAGAAGACGGTAAATTTCTTTTGCGTAAGTTAAATGAAGAAGAATTCTTTCTGAATCGAAAAACGAAGGAAATGACATTGCAGACAAATTTTTTACGTATGCCTACTTTATCTTTCACAAGAGAGCGAGAGAAAGAGAGTATGATAGATAGATTGACAACGAAGAGGATTAACTTCTAACATAGATGCTTCGGGAAAAAGAGAGAAAGAAAAAGAGAACGGTGAGGATACTTAACTCGTCCTTACTTTAAAATCAATAACATCGAATAGAATCTATCTCCCTTGAAATCTGTGCAAAGCACGTATCGACTCTTTTTATTGGACGATCCAACCGAAAAATCTATTGTTCACTCTCCGCATTCTGTAAAATGATTTGGTGGAAGTACGTAAAGATGAAAAGGGTAGGTAAGAGAGGGGTAGAGATAGAAATAGAGAGAGCGAGAGAGAAAGAGAGAGAGAGAGAGAGAGAGAGAGAGAGAGAATTGCGGTAATGCAGAGAAATACCAAGTTTGGTGTAGAAGTTGGAAACTTCTTCAACAAAGGGAGTTATCCTCCATGGCGGCTTAATTCTCTTTGGCACCATATGCGTCGTGTTTTAGTCGAAGACCCACTTAACTTCTACTTACAAAGAAAATCAAGTTAATTCGATGGAAAAGATATTGTGCACGTTATTATAATATTATGCTAACTCGAATAAAAAGTTTTCTTTATTATTATCAATCGATACACGAACGAAATTTCTTTATTCCATTGATATTTTTCCTTAATTTCACGGTTATAAATTCGATCTTTGAGTGTGACTAGCATATGATTGTCACTTTTTATATCGAGAAATTCGCCTTGATATTCAGTTTTCGTAGGTTCGTATTTATCGGGACGAAACGTTTCGTTGAGTATATTAATTTTCTTTTAGTAGTCTGAGATATATAGTGCTATAGTCGGTGTGGATGGTATAGTAAATGTATAGGAAAGTAAATGGAACTCCAACTGAATGTCGATTTGAACTTAACGATTGATCGACTGTAGTTTGCATTTTATCTTAAGATTGCCATTACTTTCGGACCGAATCCCGTTTTCAGATACTTCCTCGTCCTTCGCATTTTCCATTCAAATACGTACGGATAAATCGTATCGAAAATTTGCAATATTGTGCATCCCTCACCAGCATTTTTTGTTTCGAGTGAAAAAAAAAAAGTTTCCAATCTTTCCGCATATTTTTATGACTAATGGAATAACTTATTCGTATATTTTCAATTGGCTATTTTAATATTTTTCATTTATTTCATTCTTTATTCAACGTAATTTTAGAATACTTCTTACTTGTGTTTTTTGATTCGAAGTATTGATTAGAAATGCATAACTGTATCATAAAAAGAAATTTATTTTATCCTTTGATTGTTTTATCCGATTAAAAAGAAAGAAAAAATAAAAGAAAACAAATTTTTGTTCAAACAAAATTTTGTCCAACAAATTATTAAAGAAGATACCATCTTTTTAACGAATAATACGTTCTGTAGTTTTTTTTTTTTCTTCTTTAATTCTGTTTTATTTGGCTCGTGTAAAAATTTATTAAAATACTTTAGCTTAACATTGTAGATAAACATTGAATTTAATTTTACCGCATGCTTATTTTCGAATCAATTAAATTCTATTTGTTATACTTGTAAAAATTTTCACGTACGTTCGATATCTTAGTTATATAAATTCATAAAATTATCATAAATTGTCTCGTATCTAACGTATGCATATACCTATCTGTGTATACATTTCCTAAAACATACGTTAATATGAAAAGTTTACATTCGAATTATTCGACGTTAATTATGATAGTAAACCTTAAACAATATACCAAGCTATTAACAAGTATGTTCCAAGTTTATAGTAGGTATAATAAATTTCTAAAACGAAGGAATATAGAGAAATAATACCTTCTGTATTCTATTGTTCATTAAGTACTTCGGATAATTACTTGCTCGCATAACTAGGTAATGAAAACGAGAAAATTCAAAGAGCTGCGAGCTCTACATTAATGTATTTTATTTTTATTATATTTCGATCGATTCGATGCATTTCTAAATTCGATTCTATTAACATAACAGATCTATTATCGTTCAAAATATTTCTTTTTTGTACATAGCTTTGCTCCTTTTGTTTCGAATTTCTATTGAGACGTATTGAATTTTTTACGTGAAAAATTTATTATTTATTCTTTTTTTTCTCTCTTATACACGTTATTTTCTGCTTATTTGAAAGGGTAAAAATACTTTCATGTTAATGAAACGTATACTTTGCTTTCGATTACTGTGATTCGAATCTTAAAATATTTTTTCTTAAAGAAAGAGAAAAAGTGTTCTACGGTAAAAAGATACAGTAATACTTTTTAAAAGCAATCTATACTTTTATTTCATCTTAGGCATGTATTTTTATCATATCGACGGGACAACTTTAAAATTCTTTAAGAATTCAAAAAAAGTTCTCTTTCAATATCAAAAAGATTTTTCCATTTGAACTTTTGCACGTCTCATTTGGCAACTAATTAAAATATAAATTTTCTTATTATTTATATCAATCATTTTGTTTTTCGTCCTTTTAAAATTGTCAATTTTTGGACGGTGTAATGCCTTCATGAATTCATATTTACAATAAAACGTAATCTCAATAAAAATAATAAATAATTTTGATAGAGGATATATTCTATAAGTTATTGATACATCATTTCATTCAAGATAAGTAAGGTAAAAAGAGTTCGTTGAATTTTATACTCGGAGGATATAGCAAACAGTGGAAATATATTTTTGCAATAAAAACGATGAAAAGTAAAAAGAGTTTGATTTTAATCGAAAAGTTGTTATATAAAAAATTTATAGGTAAATTATTTTTAAAAAATTGAGAAATTATTTTTATGGGTATGATAGAATATAATTGATTAATTATAAACTCGTTAAAGTTATTTTTCACATATATATTTGATATTCATCACTTATATCAATCGTTTACTTTTAACTTGAGTTAATTTACTAAAATGAGACATTAGTTAATTTAAATACTGGAATAATTCAATATAATTTTTTAATTTTTTATCGATTCACATGATTTGATTTTTTTCTTCAATTTCCTCTCTCTCTCTCTCTCTCTCTCCTTTTTTATTTCACACACAAAATTACGATTTCTCCGCGAAGCTGATTATCGCGAGAGGTAATCTGTTGTCGGTGAAAAATACGTTTTATGCGAGCTGAAACTTTCTCTCATCCTGGATTTTCGCATATACTTTCTAGGATTTACTTTTACGTGAATTGCCTTACTAGGACGTGATTTCTAACTATTTTCTACGATGGATCGGCCGTAGAAAATAGTTAGACTCGAATAATTCGATATTAATTATGATAGCAAATCTTAAACAATATTTCAAGCTTTAATAAGTATGTTCTAAGTTTATAATAGGTATAATAAATTTCTAAAATGAAGGAATATAGAGAATATAGAAAATATAGAAAAATTTTGATATTATTATAAATGAAATTTATAACGTCGAAGTTCGGTAAATATTTAAACAATTATCGGTCATAAATGATACCGACGTAATACGTTTATTTAACGTTAAACATTTATTCGAATTTGTTATTTTTAGATTTGTTTTTAATTTTCATAAGAAGAATTGTATAAATAATTAAACAAATAATTAATGTTCCTTTATTAATTTAAGCTTCTTTAATTTTAAGTGTCATTATATTTTATTCTTCATTAACAAGAGACTTTTGATATGATTAATTATTTTGTTGAATTTAATGAAGTACATAAGCTATTGAAATAAAATTAGAATATTCTTCTACCGTTTTTAAACGATTTAATCACATTGAAATGTTCAATTATAATTTAAATCATATTACTTTAATAATGTATTATCACGATCAGTTGAATAGGAGGCACATATCTTCTACTCAATAATATTTAATTGATAAAGGCAACAAATATTGCTCATGAGTGTAGATACATTTTGTTTCTGAAATATCCTTCTTGGAATACTGCGATATAATATTGGAATACTCTGTATTATTAACGGATGACTTCGCTTCGCCATATTGCATTTACTATCCACTGGAAAATGAAGTTCATGGCTAAAAAATCATTTTTCTAATGGTACGAGTATATAGATATTCGTACAATTAGAATTTCTAACTTATTACGAACTTATTATGAAAGAAAACCTTATACATTTATTACGAAAGGAAAATCTTTCGTCTTTTCGATCATATAATTTCGTATATTATTAATTATTAATAAGATTTTTTATTTTTTATTTTAAATAAACAAAATAAAATTTACATGGTTGCAATAAAAATTTTAACGATTTCATTATTGTCATGTTCTTATTATAAAAGAAAAGAAAAAATTTAATTAAAAAATTTATTAACAAAATCGATTCCATAATACCGATATTATTGCATTATTTAAATAAATAAAGCATAAATTATACTTAAAAATGGTATTTGATTCAAGTTTCTACGACTTTTCGTTTCGAAGATATCGCTTTCAAAAGATTTTCATTCATAATTCGTTCACAGATCACCTGTTCTCGTAGTAATAGTAATAGTAGTAGTAGTAGTAGTAGTAGTAGTAACTTGTCCAGCTGAGCCGCGTATATTCTCGGAATTTAAGTAGGTCAGTGTGTCAGCGAGACAATTTGAATGAAATTATATAGGTCAATGGCTCTACGTAAACATCTTTTATTTAAATTGGAATATCTCCGGAACTAAAAGTCATAGAAATTTATAACAAATACTGTTTTAAAGGGCAGAATTTTCGCTATTTTTTCAGCATATTGTTAATAATTAATTAACAATTTGTTATAAATAATTTTTATAAACAAATTCTTAAAAACTAAATTCATTTTATTTTGTCAAAAAATTCAGATTACTCAACTGAAATTACATAAATTAATGCATAATTAATAAACAAATCACTTATGTTAAAAAAACTTTTCTACATTGTTAATAACATGTTTCATTTACATGGAAATATCTTCGGAACTAAAAGTCGTAAAAACTTGAATCAAGTACCATTTTATAAGACGGAATTTTTTCTATTTTTTCAGCGTATTGTTAATTATTAATTAACAATTTGTTATAAACAATTTTTATAAACAAATTCTTAAGTAAATTCATTTTATTTTATCAAAAAAATAAATAATGATAGATATAGAATAAAAGTAGTGCGTAGCATTAGTAATATTTTTTCCTAATATTTTCTTTTTTTTTTTTGTCATATCGACGTGTCTGTCATACATGCGACAACGATTTTGTCAGCGTAAATATTTCATAGATCAATTTCTTTTACATTCGTTAAATGGATCTGAATGTAATTACAAATTGTCAGATTAATACGATTCATCTTTTAAATTGTAGTAAAATCCCCAAGCGTATAATCTCGAGCTTGATAAGAAAGCAATGTCTCTTCTCTCCTCAATTTGATTTACGACGAAAGTCAGTAACCAAATGAACTGACCCGATATTCACGATTCACGAATTTCTATGTCACTGATCAGCAAGTTTTATTTCTTGATGATAAGTATCGTGCGAATACTTTTAGAGTATTCCTTTTCAACATGCTTATTTGAAACTTTCCAAGAAAACCCAAGAACAATGGCAGTTGTGTTTTAAGAGTTAAAAATCTCTAGGGAGAACAGCGGGGCTATCTTAACGATTAAAAATTGTCGGCATGGTATTATGGGTAGCTTTTAAATGGAACGGTGACGAATAATCGTTGTTATAAGACAATACGGATTCTGTTTTATATCATCTATCCTGCATTTTTTAGCATTCTTATAATGTCACGGCAGTCTACATATGTATATATATGTATATATATGTATGTGTGTATGTTTGTACGTATACATACAGATACACACACACATATACCATAGCATATATTTGCACATATACATAGACCATTTATCTCTCAGGCGTTGTAAAAATTTTACGTAAAGTTTTATGTATCCGTTCTAATATACAAGCCACGACATATAGTAACTTTTCACTATACATCATAACCTCATATGAGGGTAGTTTTATAAAGATCATTTTCTCGAAGGAGTATTTTTAAGCGGAACACCGAAGAATAGTCACAGAAAATAGAGTATAACGTCATTGAAATAAAGTTGTATGCTGAAAATTGTACAAGCAACTGTTTATTATTCGTTTTTTCTTTTCGGAATTATTTACTTATTTATTTACTTTTTTCGTGACATGGGAGTAAAATAAAGCTTTCGATAATAATGTAAATTTATATGGCATTGTTTTTTTCTATCTATAATGAATCTATTATTATAATTACAAAGTAGTCTTGTAATAAGAACTTTTACTTTTATAAACAAGATAGAAAGATTTAATAATTTGTAATTTAAGTTTATGTTGCATATTCTGTGTATCTCGATGAAATTAATATCGATATATAAATATCTATCTAAATCCATATAAATCACGGTTTCATTTGTTATTCGCATAAAATGTAAAAGAACGACAATTCGAATGAATATATGATTTCGTGAATTGAGCTTTTATAATTCTTTCATGTTCTTTTGAATATATTTTCCATTTCAATTACTTATTCGAACATTTTCCTTTTCATAGATTTCAATGCATAGTATAGCCAAAAAAGTGTTGATTAATGGATACTTCAGCAATTAATTAAATTGGTAAATTATCTGTTATCTTATCTATAAATAAATATTATATAATATGTTATATTCATATATACATAAAAATATAAATATTATATAATAACAAGAAACATATTTGAAACATGTTCACACCAATAAAAAGGTTTCGGAAAAAAATATATTGATTGATATCATCGCTTATTCAGTTTACGATAAGCTCATGGGAAACAAGTGAAAGCAGTGTCAGTTAGATTATTGAAATCCTCTTATATTAATTAGTAATTAATTCTGATGGAACATATGCGTGACATATGCGTGCGCTTGTAGCCAGATGTTCGTGTTAGGATCTGTCAGATACGTCTCGTTAAATATGTACATCGTTCTAGTTATTTCTCGGTTCATTGATCTCAGCAGGTCAGCTCGTATATCTTATCAGGATTTAATATTCTGTCATTTGGCAAGATATTCCATTGGGTCCGAATTTGATTGAATTGACATTAAAAGGAAACAGGATAAGAGAAGGGATACGATAAAAAAGATAGAGAAAATTATCATTCGTCGATCGATGATTACTTTTTATTTTGTTCTTATGATATATTTCACGAGTATTCATTAATCATGCGTCAACATAAAGCAAGATTAATCGGAAAAATTGTTTTCGTTTTTCGTTTCATTTTATTTATTTATTTATTTTTTTTTTCCTTTTCTTTATCCTTTCTTTCTGTTTAACAGAAACAATATTGTAAGTACTTTCGCAGTCGTAAGATCTCTAATTTTTTAACATATGTATTTACGTATTATAGATACGTAGAACACACCATATACCGAAAGACATTCATTGCATGCTCTGAAAAGGAATTTGTCCAGTAAATTTATATACAGTAAGCCATAGAAACATTTGAACACATTTTTGAATTGTATAACATTTAATAATTGTTGTATACTGAATATTTCTAAGAGATAAAATGAATTTTTTTTGTTGTAATAACAAACATTTATAAAGTAAACTTTATTATTGAGTATTTTTAAAAAAAACGAATATATGCATTTTATAGATTTGTTTGTCTTATGTATCTAAATTACATGAGAAAAAATTTCACCAATCCTACAGCGAATTACGATCTTTATAATCATTGTAAAATGATGAGTTTTACGATATAATAATGACGATTTCATAACTATTTAAATAAGTTCTATAAAATGTACGATTTTGAAAAAAAGTTTGTCGATTTCAAAAAATTTCCAAATATTTCTAGACTCACTGTATATACATATATATATATATATATGTATGTATATACAACAAACAACAGCGATATATTGTATTACAACGACGTCCCTTCAACGTAATTGCATGAATTAGCCCGATCGTCCAAAGATTTCGATATCTCTTCGAGAGATAAAATTCGATGTGGATTGTGCTCTCTAAGGTGCATAAAATTGATGATCTCTAGATCAAAACGAGCGCCTTACGAATTTTGTTTTTCTTGTTATTTTATTTTATTTTATTTTTTTATTTTTTTATTTATTTTTTTTTTTTTATCTTAATCTCTACGATATTTGTTTTAGGACATTTAGGTACATCTATTGTACATCAACGGAGGATAAAATTTCGATAGTGGAGATAAGAAATGATCCCTTTAAGAATATTCCGCTTTTATATTCTATTTTATTTTATTATTTTTCTTTTTTTTTTTCTAGTAGAACGCGTTGTTGTTGATATTAGCAATATCTTTTTCTGCTCTCGTAGGGCGATAAATTCCAATTCTGATTTTATTTCCTCTCTTTTTATGTGCTCTACGATCTCTTTCTATCATTGTATACGTGTGTATTCTTTATAATTATGTTTAAAAAAAGAACTTTGCTAATGAATTCGACGTAATATTGCGAAGGCCATTTCGATTGTAGACCAAGATCAATACATAAGATGATCTTTTGTTGCTCTTCATCGAATATTTTTAAAAGCTTAGCTTTAAAATCGAGTTATGTATGTGTATGTTTGCTGATTAAATTATCAGTGATCGAATCGAGATCGTTATGAATTAAAAGATTAATGAAAAAGTTCGGCGGTAATTCGACAAATGAATTTAATTTATTGAGATTCTTGTTTGTTCTTTATTTCATTTTTGCATGATCTCGTGAAGCATGAGTTATTTTTTTTTTGAATATATATACATACATCCATCTTCAACGTAATCGATATGTATGTGTGCAAACTTTAGACAAACGAAATTATTTAGCTTGCGATGATATTTTTTTTATTTACAAAATATTTACAAAATAATGATATGGCAGAACGGATAAATCGATATATTAAACTTGAGTCCGCTTTTTTTTTTCTTTTCAAATCGTTTTGAATAAATTTCTTTCCCAACCTTAAAACGTCGATTAATCCTTACGTAGAAGGAAATAAACTTTAGTCCTATTTTCTTTCACTTTTATTCACTTTTGATCGTTAAACATATTATTATTACATTTATATATTGATATATACAATGCGTTCGTTTATAATTACGGCAAGACTTTGAACGCGCGTGTCGAAACGTATTTACATATGTAAATTATGGCAAATCTTATTTAATTCTTTCGCTTAGAGCACGTAAGAACGTTATACGCTCAAAAATATAAAAAAAAAAAATACAAAAAATAAAAAAAGAAAAGAAAAAGAAACAAGTGAACATATGCATATTCCATTCAATGACCAATGGTTATTGAGCAATTGGTCGAATTTCAAATAATTAATAATATTCTCTGACAACATATTGAACCGTCTTCCATTCATTTTATCATCAGTGAGTATTCTTTAAAAAAAGAAAAATGTTTCGAAGTACTGATGAAATAAATGTATCACAAAGAAAGATGGCGGTGGTAAATCTCATTTGTTCATTCGTCATGAAGGAAAAGAGGGAAGGAGAAGGGTCTGAAGGTTATCTTGATGAACCTTTAGACGGTGACCTCTTCTGAGAATCTGCTCTTATCGTCGAGGTTGATTACAATGGCATGGGTCCTGGCGTGACCGGATTTGCTCTTGGACTTATCTTTTGCATCATTCTCTTTTCCGTTCGGCTCGGGGTTCGTTTCCGTGGCTATATCCTCACTGGTGCCGATTAGTTTCGAGGACGTTGAGACGCCAACATCATTTTTACCATCGCGAACTTCTTTATCGGTTTCTCTCAAATTTGAATGTTCTCCTTTTCGTATACTCGTGGTGCTACTACTAGGATCACTATTGCGATGTTGGTCCTTGTTTCGAAGACCATTCTTCTCGATACAAGCCTGACATTTTTTCTCGTGTAGTCCAATACCTTTTATACAACGACGTTTACTTTATAATTTATTTCATTTAATATTTATCTCAATTTTAACATTCTAACATCTTACTTTGATTTTTTTCAAAATTTGAATGAAGAAATTGATCAAACGGAATGAATTTACTCTTGATATAGTAAAGACTGTCTTATTATACATATTTCCCATCTAAGAAGTTATTCCCATATCGAAATATTCCTAAGTACATACTAAGCTATTCGAGTACCTACTTTAATGTTACTCTTACCTACAAGTTTGTGATCCTTTTCACAGGATATACCAACTTCACTTTCCACGACAGTTCGCGAACCGTTAAGATCATTTAGTCTAATGCTCGTAGAGATCGCTTGAATTGTCGATACTTGGGCCTCGCTACGATTTGCTGCTTCTTGCATCGCTGCAATTTTACTGACTAGATAATGGTTGCCCAATAAAACGTTCTTCTCCTTTAAAACATCCAGTTGAGCAATCAGACGGCGAAATTCCTCCTGAAATTTAATGCGAATTCCGCATACTTACGCTTCTTTTGTAATTTTTTACTAAAATATGGAGAGAAAAAGAGGTGTTTGAGTGAGAGTGAGAGTGAGAGTGAGAGTGTGAGAGAGAGGGAGAGAGAGAGAGAGAGAGAGAGAGAGAGAGAGAGAGAATGGAAAATGACTAAGCTAATTTCTTGGAAAGAAAAGAAAGATAATCAAAGTTTACAATTGCTTCGAATACATTTTAGTTGAATTTCACGAATAGAATTTCCTTCCTTTTTGACAAAATATAACTTTATATATATATGTATAACAGATCACATGATATAGAATCGAATAAGAAATGTTACTGATTTGTTTTTTTTTTTTTTTTCAGATTACGATTTGTATGTAGATTCAGTTCTGAAGTCTCAGTGGAATAAAATTTGTTACGTGAAACGAACAGGAGAAATTTTCGTACTATGATTGGAAAAGGGAATTACAATATTTATACTTCAGTTAGAGAGATGTTGAAAACTGACAAAGAGATTAAGCGAACTTTATAAATAAAATATGTGTGCATCTATGTATGTAGGTATCTTTATTTAAAAAAAATCGTCATTTGCTGTTTATTTTGTACAGCAAATTACGATGAAAGAGATAGAGATAGAGCGAGCGAGAGAGAGAGAGAGAGAGAGAGAGAGAGAGAGAGAGAGAGAGATCATACGCTAAAAGTTCGGATTATTTTCATTCGACAAGTAAAAACACGGTATCATCGATGCTTTTTGTATCGAAAGAAAAATATAACTAAACGTCAATAAAGTACTTACAATATTATGATGTATTATTATTAATTAAAAGAAAAAAATTATCTATGTGACGAACTATTTCCATGATTATTGTATTCCGAAATTTAATATAATATTTATAGATTATATATATAATAAATTATATTTTTGAACGATTAAAAAATTTACTCGATGATAATTGGACAATCTATTATCTAATTCGTTTAAGACGACATTAAATTTATAAGAATCTTTTTTACGATTTATTTCATTTTAATTTAATGAGATAAATTGAATCATTGAATAAATAATTTTTCCTAATATAAACTCAACAAATTCGTAGTATTTATTAAGAAGAACCTTGGGAAGAATCTTTCGTTGTTATTTTAATTATCAAATGAGAATTTAATTAGGATTATTATCCTAATTTATTCGTATATATGTATAATATATTAGATCGGATATATTCAAACATAAGTAATTGTTGATTTAATTTAAAAAAATGAAAGTATACAGATAAATAATAAAATTAAAGCTTTTGTAGGTTTCCAACGATCGCTGTACTCGAGTGCCTACAATATTTTCGACTGTTGTACTTTCTGTTTCTTTATGATGTCATCCTCTAACGCTTATCTTGTGTTTGTTTTGCTTCGCTCATATCTTTCTCCTTTTCGTTCTATTCTCCACTCCGCTATCTGTCTTCCCATTCATTTCTACGTTTATATATGTAGGACCTGAATGAATTAAATAGTATTAACAATTATTAGCCCCGAAAAGCATAAAATTAATCAAATAAATTTTTGGATTATCAGAAAGTGTGTTCATAGGTATTATAACATATTTCTGTGATCATATGATATATATTTTTTGATTGATTTTTATTTGATTTTTATTTTTTTTTTTTTTTTTGTTAAAATACAAGCACAAAGATGTATTTCCGTTACTTATTATTTATATATTTGTAAGCCGTAGTTAATACTTTCTACGAATAATTCTGAGTTTTAATTTAATTTAATTTAGTTTGTTTACGAAGTAGATATAGTTATTCGATAGATAGGTATCTAATATTAACTGGACCAATTTCCAATCAAGAAGAAGCTTGAAAAAACTTTTACATTGTCATTATAGATATCAAATGAAAATTTAATTATAATTATTATCGAGTTTCTTTAACATGACCGTCAAATTTACTTTTTGGCGATTTAGGTTTTAAAAGATTTAGTTAGCCGATACGAATAGATTTTCTGTTTATATCTATCTCTTTCTCTCTGGCCGTATCTGGCATTAAATTCTTAATACGATCATCTCTCTTTCATTAGATTATCTAATCCAACTTTTTATTAATATCATTAAGATTAAATATCCGAGATGAAATAGAAAAAAATACTAAGTGTCCTTGAAATTTTCTTACCGTAGTACTGTCGCTCTCCTCTGTGAAATTACCTTGTTGGAGAGATATTGAATTTGTCTGATTGCTGGTACCTTGTGGTCGACTACTTTTACTCAAAAACTTGCTCGCTGGACCAGAAAGTTTACCGGCTGAATCCTCTTTGCCATAACCGCGAAATACCACGTAAGCCTTGGTAAAGTAAAAGCGATGAACGTTTTCCTTTCAATTAGCAGAATTATGTGTATATCATTAAACATGTTAGCCGGAGAGATTTTTTATTGGTAGATATAAATTCATTTATTTTTATTTAAAATAAAATATTACGGATAAAGATAAAGTTTTAGTTAAAAAAAATTATATATATGTATATATATATATAATAAATATATAAAAAAAATATATATAAATAGTATAATGCTTCTTTAGTAAGAGTAAGAAAAAAATGATTTATTTGTTCTTTTAAAACGAGAAAAGTTAAATTTTTATGACATTTTAGACTTTCCGGTTAACAGGTTTAGAAAGTTAAAGTTTTTTTTTGGCAAATCATTCGACACATGGACTATTTCTTTCTTACCTTGCTGCCAAATATAAGACATAGCAAGAGTGTGACTGTTAGTTGGGTATGACAGAAAAATATGATGTATAATAAATCTGGATTGGCCGGTGATTGGAGAAATAGCCTGTAATGGAAAAAAAAAAATTGATATGAAGCATGGCAGTAATTATCTTGAAAATTTCATTAAAGAAAAAGAAAGAAAGAAGAAAAAAAGGGGAAAAAAGAAAAAAAAGAAAAAGGGTAAAAAAAAGTAAAATTCAAGTGCGCATATTTCACAGAGATTCCAAAACTTATCTGGAACTACAAAATTCGCGATAATATTTTTCAAACGAAATTAAGTAATCATTTACATTTTATTTCGTTTCGAAAGTTATTTTCGGAGTGAAAAGAAAACAACCATCATGGATTAAAGGAGATATATCAAATGTGGCGACAAAACGATTATTTCCTAAGATTTATTTGTGCGAAATATCGAACTAAATGTAGGAGAAAAGTCGATTCGATTAAACGAACAGATATAATTGTTCGAGATTCTTTACCTAGTTTGTCACATTTACGAGCGAAATTGATAATTACTTGGATAGATTTTCGAGCGGCACTTTGGTGAAAATAGTAGAATTCAATTGAACGAGTTGTCTTCTATTAAACGTTTTCATGTGTCAATGTCCATTAAATTTATATTTTCCCCTTTAGAAGTGTACACGTTTAGAGTAATTACGTGAGATCTTATATTGTTTTAATAAAAGATGAAATATCATATAGAATGTAATTATTATATAAATAGATTGAAATTTGATTTATTATAGTTTTAGCTTTATTTTTTCTATCAACTTGATTCATAAAATTTTATTATCGATTATATTTTAACAACGTTTCGTCAAATTAAGAAATATCGATAAGTGTATATACGATATTAATAGAATTTATTATAAATATATTCCCGTTGATTTAATGAAAATAATGTATTTTTAATAAATATCTATAGAACTGGGAACGGTTTAAACGACAAATGCTTTTTTAATTTAAAAATTTCTCATGACTTTCTGTAATGCGTAATATAGAGAACAATATTAATTAAGTACTGTCTCGTGAATAGTTAAAAATGAACAATTAAGGTAGTTTTTAATTACTTTTCTCGTATAGCGTCAATGGAATTTCTATGTTTCTCATGATAAAAATGTTATCAATTAGTGAATATTATTAATGTATAATAGGTGAACTCACATTGAAACATTGAGGAAGACCGATAGCAAAAATTCGTTGTAAATGGCCATCGATATAAATCGACTCTCATTAAATTCAGACGGAGTTTTTCTTACGACGATGCACAGTCTGATACCCCAAATAAGGAACATCACCTCGACTGAAAGGCGAAAAGAAAAAAAGGAGTTATTAAATTAAAGGATTAAAATAGGAACAACGCATGTGTATAATAATAATAATAATAATAATAATAATAATAATAATAATAATAATAATAATAATAATAATAATAATAATAATAATAATAATAATAATAATAATAATAATAGTAATAATAATAATAATAATAATAATAATAATAATAATAATAATAATAATAATAATAATAATGATACTTTAGTATCAAAATGGGTCTTAGTAGTTTCGTCGAAATTTAGTATGATATAATTGATTTTAAATTATTTCGATTCATTAACGTAATCTGCAATTATGTTATTTCGTTCATTTTTTCTTTCTATTGTTATACAAGACAAATATAGAAGCTAATTTTTCGATAATAATATTCTTTATATCGAATTTAAATTAGTAATCGAACAATTATCATCCTTTAAAATCTGATGCTGTTTATTAGGCGTGATTTAAATTAATATAAAAAATTGAAGTTGATGAAAAACGGTTTTTAATTATCATTAAAAATATCAGATTAAATCAATCGAACTTGTCGATTTTTTCTCTCTTTTTTTTTTATTTTATTTTATTTTTTTTTTTTTTTTCAGTTTGAAAGAAACAGAAAATTAATTACAATACGATAATTAATTACGATAATTAATTACGATACGATATACAATGATATACAATATATGAGAAATATATATTTGAAAAATCGAAAAAATGAGAAATCGTACTGATGGTATTTTTTTTTACGTTTAAATTAATAGATATTATATTTTTATTTCGATTCTGTAATTTTCGAGTTTTGAATTTTAATTTTATGCTACAAACGAATTGGTCGTGTTGGATTATACTGACGAAAAAGTTCACTCGATAAATTCACTTTTGTACCTTTCCTGCAATTAATCGCTCTATTTTTCACACACATACGCACACACACACACACTCTCTCTCTCTCTCTCTCTCTCTCTCTCTCTATATATATATATATATATATATATATATATATATATATATGTATATATATATGTATATATCTTTCTCTCTGTCTCTCGCGAAACGAAACGATTCGGATAGCTCTCGCAAGTTTCGCGTTCCCACGTTAAGCTTGACTTTGATGTAAGCCGACTTCCTCGCTTTTGTGAAACTTAAATTCCTAGATCGTCCTATTTTCTACTTAAGCAAAGCACGAAGTTGCAAGTTAACGTAATGCAACTTTTTCTTTTTCGCTGCTAGAAAAATTGCCAAACTTGCGAATACTGAAGTAAATACTTGTCGTTCCTCGTTCTTCATTTTACATTAATAAGAGAAAAAGGAAATAAACATTAAAGAATAGAAATTTATTCAAAGTATAATTCTTCTGCAACGGAACAGCGCTTTTTTATTTTATTCTGTTTTGAGAAAAGAGATATATATTTTCGAACGATTAACTCTCTTTTCTTGTACGGTTCTTTTTCGAAAGTAATGCCGTTAGATTTCTTCATCGTAACCGAAAAAGAAAAAAAAAAGAAGAATGAGAAAGAGAAAGAGTAAAAGAGAGAAGATAAGTCCTAGAGATTTAACTCGGACAGGTTTGGACTTTTGCTAAAAGACCGCCAGAGGTTAAGTTCTTATACTTTGCTTTCTTTTTTAGTTACGATTAGTTTCATCCCTTCTTGCTACGAAGAGAAAGAGAATAAATGCTGGGTTAGACTTAAATCTCAAAGATTTATTACTTCGTTGCTGGTCTTGACGCTTCTTCTCTCTTTCTCTTTCTCTCTCTTATAGTTTCTCTCGAATCGAACATACTCAATTGTTTCTAATCGATCGGATTAAGAGAGACACGTTTAATCGACGTTTCTCAGTAAGCTTGTTCGACGAAAAACGATATCGTTTTCTCTTAAGTTTATTCTTTCGACATTAACCAGCAACAAGATATGATTTTAAGAAACTCAACAACCTTCGACCTTTTCTAACCATTTCAATTTTTAAGATGAAAGTTAATCGTTCCAAATTCGCAAAGTCTCGGTGAGAAGGAAGCATTTAAAATCTTTAAAAGGGAACGCAGCGCCATTCCGATGATGATTGCACGAATATAACTTTCATTCGAGAAATGAGAAAATTTAAAGAGATTGGTATCAGAGATATGCTGTAAAAAATAAAAAAAAAGGGAGCGAGAAAGAGAAAAAGACGGACAAAATAAAATTGGAAATTTTTCATCGAAAAAATATTCCATAGAAAAAATTTCTCATCGAGAAACAAAAAGACAAATATTTACAAATCAAACTTATTGTCTTAATTATTCAATTTGTATATAAGAATCGATACAATCGATTCTTTTTTTAAAAAAATATAAATAAATCTATAGATATAATCCAAGTTATTTGCATATATACACTGGAGGACTTAAGTATTTTTACATGTATTGTATTGTATTTCTATATTCTTATTATACGAGTAATTACTTTTTTCATTGTATATATATATATATATATTATTTGCAGTTTTTAATATTTTTCGATACTTTTGTCCAACTATCTGATAAAAACTATTCTCAAAGTAAATTTCCATCGTAAAAAGGAAAACGTTTTTTACATGATTCCGATATGTTCTTCGTACTCGCGAAATTTTATAAAAATAACAATTATCGGATTAAGAAAGTTTCTCTTGTTAGTTTTTAGCCACTCATAATAATTAAATACATATGATTTCTCAAGATCGATCGGAAGTTCGCTTGTTCATCTAAAACATCCCGAAACGAAGTTTATGATCTTTCATTAAAGTTTCCGTCTTAATGATACTCGTGTAATGACCTGTAACCTCTGTTAATAGCACTTAAACCATATGTCGTTAGCTTGGATCTTTTGCGTAAATCAGAGGTTGGTAATTTCTTCTTCGCTACGAGCCATACAGTCCTCACCATCAATCAATCCATTTCCCCCACTATTGTGTAGATATCAGGAGAGTGTCATTGGGACGGTATAACGACAAGAGGAGATTTTCGATAGCTCCGCCTATCCCCATCTTTAAGATTTTCTCTTATCTACAGAATAGGATCTTACAATTAGTGATATAATTGTACGATGTCCATATTTATGGTCGATTGTAGATGAATGTATATGGCATCATACATATTTTATTACATTATCCTACTATCAGTTTCGATGCTTAGTTATCGTTCTCCCTCTCTCTCCCTCTCTCTCTCTCTCTTTGTTATGAATAGTGCTATGAATGCTTTGAGCAATGAATTAGCCAATTAGACCCGCATTCCTTGCAGTGACATTCTCATGATCTCTGTACAAAGCTCGAGTTCAGTAGCTATCAATCCAAACGATTCTTTAAAATAAATTGAAACAAAAGTCGTGTAGTTCATAAAATAGGACTGTATCAAATAGTAGGGTTCGTCTTCTCTCATATTACTGAAACAGTTAAATAAGAGAAGGAGCCACATGCCATCCGCACGAACGAATAGTCGCTCATTTGATTCCTTTATATTCCTTTTATAGATCATTATTCCTGTCTATTAAATCAGTTAGTTTCGTTAAATTGTAATTGTGGAAATTATATTACTTACGCGTCGTAAAGCTGTGATCCCACCAATCGGTTCGACAAAGATATGCTTTCAAATCATCGGCTGTACGTGCGACTATGACTACCGGTGGTGCAACCAAAGTACGAATACTTAGAAATACACTGAATATCATGACTATGATACCAAGTCGCTTGAGTAAACTGGCGTCCGTAATTTTTACCGCCTTTGCCGACTTCACTCGAAATATCACCGATATTCTGCAAACAGAAAAAGTGTTTATAATAATAATCGTAAAAAGTGTTGATTGTGAAAAGGAAGAATCGAGTTTCTTATTATTAAATTTATTAACCAAATAGAGATATATTTTCTTTATTATTTTCTTTTTATTTATTTTTGTACATTTATTATCTTATGAATCAAAATTCGCATTAAATATTACGAATTCCAAATTTTTGGTTCCAATTTTCTATTTCCAATTTCTCGATTAATTTACATTAACATTTGAATAAATTTTCTCGTATAAGATTATTTCTATCGTATTTTATTTTCTATTATCATTGTTTATAATAACGAAAGAACAAATTATCATCTTTAAATTATTCTTCATTTACATATGAACTTCATATTCTTTAAATCTATAATCAATTTTTTTGCTTTTTTCTCTCTTTCAAATCGTAATGTGAAACGCATGAATATGTATGAATTTCATAAAATATAAAGTTACGTGACCAATATTCTATTAAATTCAATTGAAAACTCTTAGAACGTTAAACTTTTGTTTTAATTAAGTAAAAATATTTTTTATGTTTATACGTTTATTATTTCAAATTACAAATGAATTATCGGTACAAATAATTAGTATTAAATATGGTGAGCGTGATAAGCTGTGTTCATAAATTTTAAGCTCATTAAATTTGATATTTTGTATTTTGTTAGGATAAAATATTGTTTTTTTTTTTTTTTTTTTTTTTAATTTAATTCGAATGAAAAAGTTATAAACGATGATTAAGTCTATAATTTTTCTTCACTTTTATCTTATCGTAATTCGTTAATTTATTCTCATTATTAACGATAAATGGGTTTACACGAGTCTTTGTAAGTATGATAGCATGAAAAACAATGGATCTTTCTTATCGTTAACAACGGGCACCGAATGCGAATCGTAAAAGCCAAACAGTTCCGTAATGTAAAATCTATGTCGACGAAGATTAACGATGATTTGACAATAGTACAGAAAGGGACATAGTGAAGGATATTTGATCGTAAAGGGTAAGCTTCGCGTTAGTTTCGTCGATTTAAGGAATACACTGTAGAAAGTGATTTAATACTCTGGATAAACAATCTTTATTTTATTTTACTTTATTTACTTTTTAACGACTCGCCAACATTGATGTATCCAATTTATCGTAATAAAATTCAATTGTATATAAATCAATAGCAAGGTTTACTTTTCACGCAAAGGTATTATTTAATTTACGATTAAATGGATGTATCTACGGTATTGGAATATTTCTGTTTTATCATACGTCCGGAAAATAGATTTAGATCAAGAAGATTCGCATTCGAACATTCTTTAGGATAAAAATGAAGAAAGTTAGAATAGGCGAAGAGATAGAAAAAGAAGAACAAGGAGAAAAGCGGAACGGAGCAAAAGGAAAAGCGATCTTTTGTTCCGGAAGTTTGAAAGGCCCGGAAATCCTGTGGTTTCGAGAAGGTGCCGTTTATGTCGGTGGATCGAAAGAGACAAGTACGGGGAAATAGTAAGGTACCGGCACGATTATCGATCCTTGATAAGTTCCGACCTTCTTTTTAGTTCTAACCAGTAATTGAAGCATTTTTCAGTGATGTAGCTCGAGAGAAAAGGCTAAATTCAGAGCTAATATATCATTAAAGATTTATGAAGGTATTTAGTAGATACTTACTAAAGATTTCGATTGTAAGTATTATAGCATTCCATTCGTAGTTTTAACGATTCCCATATTCAGATTATTAACAAGAATCTCTTTCTCCCCCCGCCCGCCCCCTCTCTCCCTTTCCCTCGAATAGGAGTACTAATAATTCCACAAATATTCTTCATCTACTTACCTCCTATATATCATAATTATCTCTAAAACATACTTTTAAATATTTAAGATTATTCCGTAAAAATAAAAAAATCGCAATATTTTATCAAAATTGTCCTAGTACTAATAATTCGGACTTGACTGAACATTTAAATAATTTTTAAACGTTTACAATATCTTTTCCCATCGTATTACCTACTTCAAAGGATTCGTGAATACTTGAGGAAGAAAATATTAAAAGATACCTCATCGAAATTTTCGGTCGATAAACAGCAGAGGAAATGCAACCAGTCGTTTGCTACGAATACAAATGAGATATAAAACCTCACGAAAAATCCACTTCAATGTGGAATAGACTCAATAGTATCTTTTATGATTCACGAAAGATGACTGCATAAAAATAAGCGCAACGCCTTTGTCGAGCCGCTTTTGTGATTTTGCATGAAGGGGAGGATAGGGAAAGAGGGAAATTTATAACCATCCTGGGGGAGTTCGAGATATCCATGAAGGTATTTGTATCGGCGGGAAGGGTAGTATTTTCTCTCGAACAGAGATCGGTGATGTCGGATTTAGCGGGAAAGCGAATGCGAATGAGTTTGGTACCAACACGTTAAATCTCGAAATGTCCGATCTCGATGCAGAGATCGGGAGTGAAGACATTAGAGGTGGTATGCGGGCTGGATTAGAGCTTCTGCCACGTGTCGGACTAACAGGACTGACGAAGACTTTACTGAATATATCGATATATGAGCTATATTATCGGATTGACCGAATGTATGCCAGCAACATACATACATACATACATACATACATACATACACATATATATACATATATATATATATATATATACATATTATATGTACATATGTAGATGTTATGCGGGAGAGATGTGGCTTTCATTGAACTAAATCGGAATAATGGCAGTGTACCTAACACATAGGTATATTGACCTGGTTAACATATGTATATCTATAGTTATATACAAATTGATTAGTAAACACTCGATGATCTTAGCACTTAGACTGTAGATTATATCATAGTTATATATTTTCTGATAAATTTCTATTAATAATATTGTTTATGAAATAGTATAAAACATCCGGAGTAAATTATATTAAGAAATCGTTTCATTGTGTATTAGAAAATTTCATAAATACGACTTCTTCAGATATCAAATAATCGTAACATGATTCCGTCCATTGACTCATACTACTTGAAATTCAATATTGTATTATACATCCTCGATCTTTTATACATTATCGATGTTAAATAATTAAATGTTTTTCATCTTATCGTATTTTATGATTTATCGAAAAGAAAAATTAATTTATCATGTTCTTTCTTTCAACTCGTTCAAAAGTTTAATTATTCATATCCAAGAAAATAAAGAGAAAAAACGTAATGCCGTTGGTTGTTGATATCATAACGCAATAACAATTTATCTCCATTTGTACGAAAATAGAAAAAGAAAAAAGAAAGGAAAAATATGGAAAAATTGTTATTTCATTTTTTGTTTTATTTTTTCTTTTTTCTTTTTTCTTTCTTTTTCCTTTTTTTTTTTTTTTTGGTAAAAATTTCATTTATTATTACCGTGTTTGTTTAGTAACATAAAAGTCTAGTTACCAGCTATATATAAACAAATAACATCAATGTTGCAATTTTCATCTACCGATATTTTTCTATCGAACGTGAGCAACAGAAATCTCTCCAGGATATTTGGAGGGTCATTTTTTTTTATTGTTATCACTCGCTTGTTTACTTACCGCCATGTTTTCAACATTAAAGCACCGTACGTCAGAGAAAAACCGATTTCTCGGAGCCAAACTCGTACAGTACACGTTATAACGTTTGGCTGAGGATACATAACGATCGTCTGCAAAAAATAAAAAGTATAGAATTTTTCTAACGAAACGATTTGATAAAGAATGAGAGATTAATTATTTATATTGTATTTAAAGCGATTTAAATAATTCTTGTCATTATAGACATAACAAAGGATAATTAACGCAGAGATATGTTAACGTAATGTAAAATCAATATTAACCTTTTTAACGTTAACGCAAAATGCATAAATCTAAGTTCTACGTTTAATAACTATTTTTATCCCTACGGATATTTTATCTGTAAGATCAAAAAGATTGACAAATTGTCTAATAATTTAATTTTGTTTTGAGAAAGACTTAGATTTTACCGTGCAGTATATGAAGAATGCGCCTAGTACTATAACGCGCAGCAAAACGGGACTGGCAGCTCTGACCACCTGAAATAGAAAAGCAAAATATATTGCTTGGTAGAGACTTTTTCATATTTTTTTTTTTTTTTTTTTTTTTTTTTTTTAAGAAGGATCTTTAATTAAGACAAGACTATGGAATTCTGTTTTTTCTCTTTTTAACGACATTCGCTTCTTTTTAACGAATGGATATCCATTTCGTTAAAATTTCGATGTTTCTCTTTGTCTCCTCTTGTACAATTAAAATATGAAGCTGATTAATTCGTGTTAAAAAATAAGCAAGCAAAACAAACGAGGAAGTATTTCAATGAGCAACTAAGTATGATACTTAAGTAAATATATTCAGTGACGTCGTAATAAAAGTCAGTTAGTCATGACAAGTCCGAATGCCATGCGATAGTTTAATTATTTATTGTAAATTTCTTTCACACGTACTCATTATCATTTTACATCTCCCTATCTCTTTCTCACTCTCTCTCTCTCTCTTTCTCTCTCTCTTTCTCTTTCTCTTTCTCTCTCACTGTGTCTGTCTCTCTCTCTCTCCCCCTCTGTCTCTTTTCTCATGTACACGTTGTCGAGAACACAGACAATAAGCAAGTATATTCGATGTAATGCCGTAAATGAAACAGTAGAGACACGCAAACGGGAAATTAGCTTTGTTGCCAGTACGAACTTTGCTTTGTAATCCTCTCTTTCATTTTTCCGAATGTTTTTATTTTCGTTCTCATTTCAATACTAATTGCACGAAAATTATAAAGGTTGCCGTGGTATTTCGATATCAGTACGAATTCAAATTTCTTATTTCCCTTTACTTAGTTTTTTTTAGCATTGTTAGTAATGTCAGATGAACTCGAGAAAGAGAGAGAAACAGAGAGAGATAGATAGAGAGAGAGAGAGAGAGAGAGAGAGAGAGAGAGAGAGAGAGAGACTATAATACATTTTACTATTATATTTTTTATAATTAAATATCTTAAATAAAATGACACCACGAATTTTCTTCAGACTGCATTGGCTGAGACATTGAAGATTTTTTTGTAAGATATATTATATTTTTATTTTTTAATAATGATATGTTCTCTCTCTCTCTCTCTCTCTCCTTTTCTCTAAAGAAAATAGTTATACTGATATATTGTACTAATGTCAAATCCATCTACGAGTAAAATTTAATTTGGTCGGATAAAAGGAAAAAATAAAAGAGGTAAACGGGGTTAAATTCGAGAGGATCGATTTCAAAGTTTGAGATATTCATTTTTATTTAACAAAAAGAGATAAAGCCTCATAGAAATTGGAGCAGAGACTAGATTGTGGTCTAGATTGTAGTCTCATTGTACTGTTGAAAGTTTCTTGAAACTGGCCGGCACCTTCGTGGACGTACATAAACGCAAAAGCTATTTCGAAGTTTCTATGTTATTCAAATGAAAAAGAGTCCGAGCTGTAAACTCGATTAATGCCTTTTCTTCTTGCTGCATCGTTCTCGTTTCGACCTTATTTCTTCCAAGATTTATCGCTTCAATGATACATATGTAATATGTATGTGAGATTTTATATGAAAGGATCCTTCGAGTAGAAAGAAAAATTATAATGGTTTAATAAAATGAGAATAAAAATGTAGCCATATAACGTTTCTTAATCCGCAAGGTATTTTCTTATAAAGTATTGTATTTTCTTTTCTATCGATGCAGGTGCTTGTTCTACGTTAATATTTCTTCTGTGTTATCATAATGATAAAAAATAAATGGAGTTCGTAATAATATCCTATTAAATCAACCTTGAAATGTTTGAAATAATATCGAGATAGTAAATAAATTTAATAAAAACGACGATAACAATTTTTTTTCTTCCTTTTTCGAAGTATTCCAGAGAAATGATAAAGTTCATAGATATTTTTAGATTTGAACAATAGCGAGAAGCTAAATATGATACAAGATTTAGGTAATTTAGATTATTTTTTTATTGATCAGAAAGAAATGTTACTTGTTAATCTGAATATAAATTAATTATTTCCTTTAATTTCTTTCTTAAACATATTAAGTTCAATGATTCAACAAAATTTCTTCTTTTATTATTCGAACACTTATATCTATTAATAATCTATTGTATTTCTTTATTGAATTATACTAAGTTTTGTAGTAATTAAAGTTACATAACATGCGATATTGAATGAGGCTTCATTCATTCAGATTTCTTTTTTCTTTCTTTTTTTTTTTTTTTTTTTTCATAAGAAAAATATCAATTATAAATTCAATATATAATTTAGTTGCATATCCAATGTTTACTTTCATTGTTTGTCATTCAATCTATTTCATATACTGTATATAACTTTGGTCTTTTTTTTAAAACATGCAAAGAAACTTGCTATCGAAGCTAATGCGACTGTTTGTCATTCAGATTTTTGTCAGGTAATGTACATAACAAATGTTTATATTCACAAGCGTAATCCTTTGATATTTTTTTCCAATACAAATAACATGCACGTTCGAAGGGAGTCACAATCGAGCCATGGATGTGATCATTCAAACTGATAACCTAGTATTTATAAATCATTATTTCTATTATAGTCTTTGATCTTTTTATTCAACCAAATAATCACTTTCACGCGTGAGCGACAAATAATAATAATATATAGGTTAGTCTAGTAATAAGAATTTTTAAAAAATAAATCGAAATTATTAGAATAAAATTTTTTTTGGATAAGTTTTCGAGAAAATTTACTGTAAATATAGTATTAATAGAGATTACATAGAGAATACACGTTGAACTTGATTTAATTGTTATTGAATTTTAACTTAATCGTCATTGAATTTTAACAAATATTATACATGATTTTAATTTCCTTATTAATCTTTGTGATTTATCATCAATTATTTTTATACGATATATATTTAGTTTGTATTGAATTCCATTGAACGATCTAAGTCTCGTACAAAAATTTGATTATTCTACTATTTCGATTTATTTTTTCAAAAGTAATCCCCTTCTCGATTGTACCAAAATTACAGTAAGGCATATTCTACAACGATGCGATCTAAAATGTTTGCAGACCCTTCATAATTTAGATCTAAATGGATCTACGAAGAATGTTTCTATTGTATATCTAAATGCATCGGTATTTGTCCTTATGCAAATCGGTGAATTTGCTATACTATCAAAGCAAGATTCTAAGCATAGAACAGAATGTTCTTGTAGAGGGATCACTTTAACGTTGAATTCATTTCTAAATATATCTTTGTAAAAGTACGTACGAGATCCTTATTCCGTATATAACGAGATTATTATTAAAATGAAATATATAGCCATATGAATTCTTAATACTTTTATGCGTTTTAATTTATGAATAAGAGAAGAAACGGTAGGTCTGTTCAATATCTTTCCATTTCCTCACTTCTTTGGGAATAAAGAAAAATTATTTCTCGACCTATTCCTACGACGACATCTTATCGATCCCTTACAATGGAAGTTAATCAGGGTTGGAGAAGTGCAAAAGTAAGAGCAAAAGAAAGAATACAACCAAGAACACAAGAGCGCAAGCAAGAGCAATAACAAGAGAAAGAGAGAGAGAGAGAGAGAGAAACGTAGACACGATGAAAATTGCAGAGAAGTTAAATTGATGTTTTCGTAACCAAAGCAATTTTACATTAAATTGGAAATGCACTCCAATGGCATCTCGCTAGACCAACCCTCTTTCTTATTCAAGTAACGACAAAATGTTGAAGCATCTACTATCTCTCATATCAGATGTTGTAAGGAAACTGTTGCTGAGAATATCTTTCTTTTTTTATGGGAACATGAAAGACTTTCGTTCCCGGAACAATGACTGGAAAAGAGGTTATGAACAATAGAAATAAGAAAAGAGGATATACGTGCTTCTTCCAATGTAGCTAGATAAATAGTGTTTGCTTTTATAAAGAAAATCCAATAGTGGAATTAGCCATAGAGTGGAACAACGTAGGATTCTTTTATCTTTTTCTACGTCTTTCTCAATTTTTCGAGGGGTTCTTAAAAAAGCAACGAAAAATATTATTACGTTTAAACAAGCGACGTAAGAGGGAAAAAGGGTATCGTTATTACGGAATACGCGTACGATACGAAGGGTATCGTTATTATGGTTATAAATAATATTAATCAGCCATTTACATTGTCGTATTTTAAGTACAAGAAACAGGTAATGTTCTCATAAAAACGGCTTAGTCCTAAATACTGCTGTGTAAAAGGGGTGAAGGGTGATAGAAATATAGAAGAAGAAGAGTCCTAGTATATTCAAGCCGTTCTCTTCGTATGGAAACAAAAAGTATGCCGATATATAGCACGATATTGTAGTGCTTCGGTTATGTCTCAATGTAATTTATTTTCCTAGAAGGATCGTTACGAGAAAGGAATAAAGCTTATTTTGAAATTTTCTCGAAGTATAGCTTAAATTTTATATTCTTTCTCGTTTCATTATGCATATACTTGTATTTATGTACGTCATTAAAGTTCATCAACAAACAGAAAGCTTATATTAATTTTTAAGCCAATGATAAAAAGTTGTTTAAATTCAGAAAGAGGCACACACACACAGATACACAAAGAGAGAGAGAGAGAGAGAGAGAGAGAGAGAGAGAGAGAGAGAGTGAGAGAGAGAGAGAGAGAGAACTGTAAAAAGAATAATATTTTTGAAAAGAATTTTAAAAGTTTAAATAAAAAATTAACAATTTTGATATTTTATTTTTCTGTTGTCAATCAAAACCTCTTCGATTTATGAAGCGTTTTTTCAAAGTTTCACACTTTCGATATATCGAATAGGTATACTGTTATGTATAGGTATGTACTGTTTGACCAAGCACATGGAAAATTTTTTGTAAAAGTTGTTCGAAAATATCTGAGCTAAATTAAATTTTTAATTTGAAAATAGCATATATATAAATATATAAGATTCTTGACTTTTAAGTGAACATGAAATAGACCTCATTTTCGAGTTGTAACAAAAGGAAATTAATACCGAAGAAGTATCATACACTTAATTTTCTTCAAGATTACAGGACTCATCCGTCCTAAAGGAATTTCTTAGTTCGTCTGTTTATGGTTATCACGTACATAGCAAGGGTTTTCGCCCTTCGTGTTTCTATTTTTCTTTCTTCCCTTCTTTCGAAAGGGGAAAATTTAATGAAGCCTCTTGTGTGTTGTGAGTCTGTTCAACTTGATAAAACATAATACTAGCATAAAGATGCCTTCGAGAATTTCTCTTTCTTATTTTCTCTCTCTTTTTCTCTCTTTCTTTCTCTTTTTTCCTTTTCTTTCGCTGTAATTCTTATCCGAAGTTTCATATTAGAAGACAAAGATAAAATAACTACAGTTCACAACTGCATCGGAAAGGCCATTGATCGTAATTTGAAGAAAGCGATTCGAATCGATAAATTCATATGAAAAATATGAAATATTTTTTTCTAGAGCATACAACGATACTTCATAAATAATCGTTTTGATTTTGTTCGATACTTTAGAGATAGAGAGATTTATTTCAACGTCAATCATGCGTCAAGATCAATGCTCTTGACGGAGACACAACTTATAGTTAGTTTAAGAGTATCGAATCGTTTTTTCTAATAGTTTTAAATCTATCATATTTATTTATATGCTCAACTATAGTTTTAAGTGATGATACGTTGAAATCGTTATTTTGAAAATTACAAATGTTATACTTATATCAATAGATTTTTACTATTATCTAATTAGCGAAACATATATACAAACTTATGACACGTCATTTGCAAAAAATGTAAATATTTATAAGATGTTAATATTCTGATGGTCAAAAGTCACTTTGCTAATCATCTTTTTCCTAGAATTCAAGGCAAATGTGGAAATGAAATGTCATAAACATATGATTTCCTTAGTATTCTGAAATTAACCCTTTACATAAAGCTGTACAATCTGTAAGAATTGTTTTGCCACACGATATATGTAAACAAAATTATCAGAATCGATGTTTTTTCGATGTTTTCAATTATGCATTTAGCCATATTTGCGTTAATACCAGATAATAGATTGATGTGCATAAGTTACAATATTTTTATTTATTTCCATATAAAAAATTGGAAACTATTATAATTTTCAAATATCTCCCAGACAATTTACAGTATTTTCAATGTAATAAAACAAGTAAGAAGTCAATGTAATGATTCTTCAAATGAAAAACATCATCCAGAGTAAAGTCACCATAGTAACGCTATGTTCCAAAGAATGAGTTAGCCAGAAATTATTATACAGTGATCGTAGTAGTCAAAGGGTTAAACACGGATATAAACTTGGTTTTATTGGTCTTTTATTTGTTTGTTTATTGTCACAATCGTTGACACGATTCACAGAGCAATGTCTTACAGAACGTATAAAATATCGTATATTAAAAAATCGTATAAGATCAATATCTTATATCCTCAGTTTTTATTTATTTATTTATTTTATTTTTTCTCTTACTATATCCCAGATATTGTGTCAATATTATTCGTATTAAAACGTAGGGATTATCGATTAATAAAAATGGACGTTATATAAATGAAAGAAAGAAGATTATGTTGATCTCCTGTTATATTATATATTGGAATGAACGTTACGTAGTAGGTTGTAAATGCAAATGAAACAAACTGTCGGACAAGTACATCTGTCAGCGCTCACCAAACAAAATTAACCGTCGTACGAGCGTACGTGCTATGTTAGAGCGATTTATCATGTAACTTTACGTCTTAGAAAAATGAACTGTCAACGAGCGTAATCGTAGGAAAAGCCTCGGCTAGCCTCGTTCGTTCGTAACTGTCATCGAAATTGAAGTTCTTTGAAGGCTGCTATCGTCTTATCATATCTTTTTCTTTTTTTTTTTTATCCTTCCTTGATTTCCTTCCGTGTTTTTTTTTTTGTTTTCTTTTTTATACATTTTTTTAACCATTAGATGCCGATATTTATTTTTTCATATTGTCATTTGAAACAATTTGAAACATTCAATTTCCTTATTAATTTATTTATTTACGAAGATTAAGGGATGACCAGTGTCAGTGGTTTTGTTTGTGTTGTTCGAGATTTTCCAATTGAGTAATTATTTGAAAGACATTACAGAAAATTGGTAACATTAGAGAAAAGAGAAAGGAAAGTGATATATATATATATATAAACTTCTTTTATATATATATATATATATATATATATATATATATATATATATATATATATATAAAAGAAGTTTAAGTGCTAAAAGAAATTTATGGATTTTTCGTCCCGACTATGTTTGAACAATCTCATTTAAGGCCTCTTGCACGTAAAAAGTGCACTGAATTAAAAAATAAATAACTTTTAGGAGAAAATGTAATAAATAAATAATAAATAATACTCGTAGTAAATAAATATTACTCTTAGTAAATAAACAACCCTTAATAGAATATGGTCTAATGGATACATCACATACATGCGAGTGCATTAATAATCATTTAATATTTATTTCAGAAATAAAAAGTACAATTTTTACTCTCTTCTATAGTATATTATTATTATTATGAATAAAATTCTTGAAAATATCGTGATCCTCAGTCATTTGTGTGTACTCATTATTAATTTAAATGATCGTTGAACGAGAGATGAATTTAGAAGCAAGACGACAAGCCATAACAGCTGTCTATTGTATATGTACTAGTGTATATGTCGTGTTGGATAAAATGGACAGCACTACAGTAATTGTTCGAAAGTTGGTCGATTTAACAACAAAGCATGAACACATGTCATACATTATATAATATAAACGAGACCTTTATGCATTTAGATTACCAGTTCTATTTCTCTTTTTTCTTTTTTTTTTTTTTTTTTTTTTCTTGCATCTCTTCATTCGACAACAGATATTTTAAGTTTCAGAGTAATTTTGTTTCGTGGATTCGTTAAATATTACTTATTCACCAGCTGCTGCATTTTCCAATAAGAAATACATTACGAAAAGCAATTCCGTATAGAAATGTAGGATTACGAGGCATTGCATTTAGAAGAAACGATCTATTAAGGCCGAGGAAATAGAAAAAGAAAAAGAAACAGAGAGAGAGAGAGAGAGAGAGAGAGAAATACAAGTTAAATTTGAATAAAAATATGTTTTTTCATTTGCACGAGAAATGCTAATTTCAAAGCTGACAGACAGTATCTAGCTTAAGTAATTAGCTTCCATCTACAGTTTTCTAATACTTCCTTTTTATAGCAAAAAAAAAGTAAAAACCACAATTCGGGTTAAATATCAAGAGAAATGATTTCTTGAGGTAATGAGCAAGTTATTTAAATAGGCAGCGTGAAGTCTTGCTTTTTTTCTTTTTTTTTTTTTTTGAATAAAAATAATAACGTAGGTTATATAATACTTTCCCTGGAAAATGAGTTAAAATCAATGTCTCTTATATTCTCTTATTCAGAAACTTTTACTCTCATTTATAAAATCGATCGATAGGTTCAACCTATTTTTTAAAAGAATTTTCATCATTTTTACAATTTAAATTTTTTGTTACGTGATAATGAAAAAACAAAGTTGATATTAGAAGTAAAAAAAAAAAGTAATGGGTTTGTTAAATTAAACATAAAAAGAAAGAGAGAGAGAGAGAGAGATAGAGAGAGAGAGAGAGAAAGAGAAAATGAACAACGATTTGAATGATCTCGATCGTTCATCACGTAGAAAGTAGTAATGGAAATAGGAAGCCGTATCGTAATGGGTTTCACTATCTTTTTCCTCGTAGCAACGAAGTAATGACTTTGAACAATTCTCGATTTTTAAGTAGAAGGTTTAAAATATCTTAGAGATCTGTAATTACATTCGGTCTTGAAAATTGGTATCTTATTTTTTTTCGTTTGTAATACTTGAAAGAGAATAGAATAGGGGAAGTAAAAGAGGGTGCTTGCAAACTACTTTTGTGGTTTTATCGTACAAAGAGAACTTCGTACTTTGGTGTGAATATCCTAGAAAAAATAAAAAGAAAGGAAGGGAGAAGATAAAATTAGAAAGAAAAAAAATACATAAACAAACATTGGTATATTTATAATAATCTTTTTCTTAATAATGCTCTTAATTTTAAAACGAGTTTAAGATAGATGACTTTCCATTTAATCAACGTAATATAATAATAAACCGATTGTTTAATCTTGTCTAGTAAGATGTGTGAATTATCCCACAACGAAATTCAATTTAAAGAAGATAAGAAAAGCTACGAAGAGAAGAAGTATTCTTCACGACACGATGTTATCCATCTTAAATAAGATTTATTAAGAGATAAGTTTCATGATCCAGAAGATTCTCATTGTTTTTTTTTATTTTTTTTTTATTTTTATCCATTAAAATTGAAATAATGATCACGACGAAAATATACATATATATTAGCGATAAAATAAAAAAGATTAAATTGAGATCAAGATAATAAAGGAAATTCTAAGCTTACGCTAGACTGGATTAGAGGTACATTTCGGAAAATGCAAATTTCCAAAGGAATGTTACAGAATAATTAAATAATTTGAATACGTAATAACCTTTTTACCACCGTTCTCTTCTCGTTTCCTTCCTAGTCATATAGAATTAATTATTTTTCATTTTATAGTATACTGTATGCATACGCGTTTATAAACACAGATTCATGTATGTGTAGTATCAATATTCAAAAACTAGAAAAACCCGTTGATTCAATCGGGGTCAGAGAATTCACGTAGAGTCAGAATTTTAATCAAATATTTCTTTGCAATCATTTTGACTTTATAATTAGTGTATTCATTCTTTTTTTAAAATCAATTTCTTTTCACTTTATACGCGTATACTTTTGAACGCACATAGCCAAGCTATATTCAATATGAAGAATTGTGTTTCCAAAAAAATTTTTTTATTCAAGATGTAACTTTTTAAGCAAATTAAAGTCAAGCTTTATTTTATGAATGATTGAACGATGAAAATTTAAAGCATACAAAGTCAAATCAAAATAATTAATTCGCAGATAATCACATACTCGAGAAATAATATATTTCGTGATTTTTAATCGACAAGAATATTTAATGAATCGATTATATATATATATATATATCAAAATTTTATTTAACGTCTAAAAATTATAATTTAAAATTTAAAAATAAATAAATTTAATCGTTTAGTGTAGATCTGAAGTTGTCTATTTATATACACGTATTGATATTTAAAACATTTTTTTATTTTATTTTTCTGTGACAGAAGTATATTTTATAGTCAATTAATATTTCGAAAATTAATATTTCCCAATTATAAATTATACTTAGTATGATATAATTATAAGTTTTGCATTATATAGTTTTTTTTATTAAAAACATAAAAAGAATTGAGTTATATAGAAAGTTTAATTTTGTTTGAGACTGTGATAGAAGGTGTCTTAAGATATTCTTTTCCTTTCAAACATTTTGAAATGTACAATAGAACATTCAAAGAAAGTATAAAAGACTTTCCTTAGCTACATATTAATTTCCTTAGCTCATTGGAATAGTCGAGCGTTCTTGACGTTTCTACTATACATACATAGAAAGAGTCATAACCCTTGAAACGTTCTGTATATTTGTTCAAAGCCAAGAAGATCCTTTTCGATCGTTTCAAAGCAATCTCAATAGATAAATCTTCACTTTTATCTTCCTTTTCTATCATTTCTCTATCACGACGAAATTTCGGAAAACATTCGTTCTCATGAGATCATTGAGGACGAAGAAGAGAAAACTATTTCGTGTAAGAAACCGATAATATTCTCGAATTTCAAAGATAACCTCCTCCAGTCGCTTTTTCCTCTTATGTAAAATGTATGAAGATAGATGAATGATTCATATCGAATACAAATACTAGATAACTGTGTCTATCATAGCACTAGATATTTTTCCATTGAAGATACGAGAATGTTATAATTAAAATATTTCTAGAGAACTACTTTACATCGATAGCAAATATATATTTTTTAAATGGATTTTCTTTTTCATCAACATTAAAATGAATATGATTAATCGATTTTGTTTAGAAAAGTCGATAGGGTCAAGTATCTATTTTCTTTTTCTTGATTTTTAAATATATTCGTCATTACTGAAATTTTACAAGAATTTTCTACATTGTTCGTTGGAATTACATGTAGGAATTCTCTCTCTCTCTCTCTCTCTCTCTCTCTCTCTCTCTTTTGGTAATAAAAATCATATGCAAAATAAGAATCGATTTTTGGTCAGTTTATTGGTTCAATAATGGTCATGACATTTTGGCACAGTTGTATAGTGAATTTCTCTCTCTCTCTCTCTCTCTCTCTCTCTCTCTCTCTCTCTCTCCCTTTATAATACTTTTACAACTCTCGTACCTCTATTATAACTTTAATAACGTATATACGCGTTAAGTGCATTCTGGGTTTTACCTTGGTGTCCTGCTATTTGTGAGCCAGAAGCCGCGACCTGTTCTCTCTCCGTTCTAATATTTACGTACACATACGTATATTGCTTCGGGTTAACTTGACTTTAAAAGGATATTCTCTATTATCAAAATATAATATAAAAACGATATGGATTCTTAATAATTTTTCTGAACTGAACTCTAAGGTTTGATATTTAAAAATTACTTTATGCAGTAGGGATATTTTTTGTTTACACAAGTCTTTATCTATGTTACTATAAAGTTTCATTTGACTGATAAAAATATTAAAAATTTTTATGCTCTTTGATAGAATTTTTCTTTCTTTTATATTCACAATTAGGTCGAATATATTTCAATGTTTTTTTTTTTTTTTTTTTGATAATAAGATGATATATAGGTTGCTAGAAATGATAGAGATAATTGAAGACTACATTATCATAAAATGTTGCTATCGAAATGGTGAATAATAACGGGTGATGTAGTAAAGTCTAATCATAGCTTGCAACACCGTCTGAAAAGCTCATCGAGCTCTTTACTCTTCGCCGTACAGAGATAACCACGTGTCGATCAATTTTCTCGGAGTATGGCACGATATCGTGGAGCTTTACGATTAAATATTAACAAGAAAATGAAATTTTTTTTTTTGTTCGCGATAAATTTTACGGAAGGGCATTTTAAAAAACGTTTATCACTACTAGATAACATCAAATCATATTATCATTAGATCAATGATAAAACTTAAATGTAAATAAACGTTAAAAATATTAATAAATAATAGAAATTATGAACTTAACAGATATTTATATTTTAATTATTCGTTTATATAATATTTTAATATGTTAAAAGTTTATTTAGTGTAGCTAAATTTTAATAAACCAAACGATAAGAAAACTTATATATAATAATATATACAATTAATTTTCCTATGATAAAATTTGATGTCTTCTCTTAACGAGATTAGATTCAATGGGATCTACTCTTAATTAAGAATTCGTTGGAACAAGAGAGAGAGAGAGAGAGAGAGAGAGAGAAAGAGAGAGAGAAAGGGAGAGAGAGAGAGAGAGAGAAGGTTCTTCAAAATGAACTCTCAAAGATCGTCTTCAAAGTCATCCTATGAGAGTCATTCTCTTATTCGAGGGAGTCAAATCTTAGGGATACCAGAATGGATGATGCAAGGGTAACAGAATAGACGTCATCTTGTCAAATAGAAGCAAGCGGTTAACCCGTGAATCTCATTTGTTTCGAAAGTAATAACACTTAATAAAATTTAGTGTTCTCTGAAGATCTCTCTTCTCTTCTCTTTAAAGTGTGGTGTGGCTTACTCATTTAAATTTCGCGGGTTATTTCGTACCCTCGAAATCGTCTACCAACATGCAATGTGCAATCTTTGAGAAAAAAGATTACATACCGATGTTCTTTATATTTTTTTTTCTTTTCTTTTCTTTTCTTTTCTTTTCTTCTTTTTTTTTTTAGACCAAATTCTCTTCCAACTATAAATATTATTTTTTACTTTTTTGAACAAATTTAAATTTCGAATATTATTCAATGTTCATCCGAGCATTTCTCGGATCTATATTTTTTGTGTTTCGTCAGATATATATTGTTTATAAATACTGCGCAAACAATATCTATTCTGTGTATATTGTTTATTCTTCAATTTGATATAGGTATAACAAACACTGCATAATGAAGGTTGCTATTACGGAAGTATGTTGGTTCTAAGAACGTTCTACTGTATTTTTCTTTGGTTACCTTACGTTACTTAGGATCTTTCCTATCGTATTTCAATATTAATGATCTCCAGTTTTTATTCGTTTCTTTTCCTTGGACGTCTTAAAAGCATTTTCAAGGCTTGGACGTAACCAGAAACCATAGGAATTAGTTACGTGCTCGTGTTCTTGAATTAACGATCAGGATTATCGGCGTTATCAGCTTCGTAATTTTTTTTTCTTTTTCTTTTCTTTTTTTTTTTCTTTCTCTTCTTTTTTTTCCTTTTTCGTCTTTAACACGATCGCTCAAGCTTAAAGAATAGAATTATGTTGAATAAAAAATTTCGGCACAATCGGAAAACGTTAAGAACGTCTAATTTGCACGTTGCTGTTCCCATAGCAGCATCCATTTCTAAAAAGCGTACACGGAATACATTCACGCGTATAAGCTTGGCAATGTGCCACTATCCGGTAATATATAACAGTTTAGCATATAAATGCGCCAAAAAAGATTTTTCCTTTTTTACTTTGTTGCTCCATTATTCCACCTTCTTTCATATTCGACGTACAACATGAACAGATTTGTTACCGTTTTCTCTTCTTTTTCTTATACGAATTTCTTACAGAGACTGCAGTTCCTATTATTAATGCACATATCTAATTATAAGTACATATATATATATATATATGTGTGTATATATACACATACTATATATATATATATATAAATGTCTGAATAGATCTTCACAGAATGCATTTTTTGGTCTTAGTATTGCTTACTCATAAAGTTAAGATAATAAGATAAATGATAATATTTGTTTGACATATTTCCCTTACTGAATCTTTCGAAAGATCAATGAATGATTCATTAAAAGATACGATAAGTATGATATTGTGGCTGTTTAATTACGTAACTTGAGAGTTCTCGACTTAACTTAATTAGATATTCATTAGTTTATGATTGAAGTTACTTTTAGTACTTTGATATGATCCTCGAGAAATCTCGTTTGACTAGGTGATAATTATGTGAATGATTAACAATGTCATAATCGTATTCTTTCGCAATTTGATAATAATGAACGCTTGTATTTTTCAAATAAAATAAATAGCCAATTCAACAAAACCAATTGATAATTGTTACTCGAGCAATTTTAATTATTTATAATAGATATCAAAGTATAAATTAGATGTAAGATTTTATATTGATAAGTATTTTAATATAGAAGGAATAGATATTAGAAAGATAATGTTGATATTGTATGTTATTTGCATTATACTTCCTAGGTTGATCTTTTAAAATTTTCATCAAATGATTAGGGAATGTCCTCTAACCAACTCCGTGCTTAAATATGGTAATTGGTATTTTGCATCATGCTACGTGAAATTAAATGAGCTTCAGTTAAATATACAACCATTCAACTGTACGATACATATTCATTCGTACCGTTATCACTGATACAATGTTCTCTACTTATAAATATTTCGGTCGAATATTTTTACTCAAGTGTTACATGTAAACATACACACATATAGGTATTACAAAGATATAAAGTTGATCATGGACTTTACAATTGTGCTCGAGGGATTCTTTACATCTAGAAATCCAAAAGCTGTCATAAGTCAGATCTGAAAGAAAACGATCTACTTACCATGGTATCCTGTGAAGATGTAAAAAAATGTAAAAGAGAGAAAGAGATAGATAGAGAAAGAGAGAGAGAGAGAGAGAGAAGTTAGGAGTGCTCCGTTGGGAGCTCGTATTAAAGATACCAAGCGAGACAATTTATCACATAGATATTCCGAGGAACACGTTGCTGCGGCTACGTGATTCTCATAACCGGGAAACGGGGAAAACTATTCTCACTTGCCAGTGTAGAAATAAGGACAACAAGATAGAGAGAAAGAGAAAGAAACAGCAATTCCTTGATATGGAACCGAAACAATCAGTGATTCCTTAGGAAATAATCTGCTCTTGTCTCTCTTTTATTTTTTTTATGTAATATATATATATATATATATATATATATATATATATATAATGTATACATATTTCTTCTTTATTTATTTTTCTTTTTTACTTTTTAATTAATCCTTGACGATAGAGGAAATTCATGAATTTCACAAGGAATTTATCATACGTTCAACGCCTCGATTCCATTTGCAATTTCTTCGGGTTGTTTCGATAAAGAAGATTCTTCACTCATGCAAAGTTTTTAGGTCACCGGAAAACTTAGCAAAGTTTCTTCTGATGAGAACTAATGTTGCGAAGCACGGCACACGCGCTATTCAAAATTTCTATCTACATTGTAAGATTGAATTTAGTTTATTGCAATGAGATCTTTTTTTAACTTAAGGAAGAAGGAGCAAGGTTTAAAAATCTCGTTTTATATCAATGAAAGAAAAAACGTCATCCCGAGATCTCTCGAGTTAAAGAGTTTTTAACATAGAAATTGGGTTGCCTCAAGACTCGCAAAACTATCACAAGAGAATGGCTAGAATATATGTGGGCTAGGTGAGTTACGGTGGGTAATCTTAATGGATGATCAGATAAATCAAGGTTAATTCGTTAACCTTGTTCGGCTGAGATCAAGTGAAGAGATACGACGTGATTGTTCCGAAACCTCTTAATCTTGTTTAAAGCTTTGCTTCCACGCGAGAGAAAATGCAAGATCGGCGGGAAAAAGTTTGGTTGATTTTAAACACGAGGACGGATCCTTTTCACTTTCATTTGGATTAAACTGTTATTCATTAAGGTAAGAAGAAATGGACAGAAAGAGATAAGAAGAAAAAAAAAAGAAAAACCAGAACAAGAGTAAAAGGATGAAGAAAAAGAAAAGAAAAAAAGAAATGATAATGGTAACTGACCTTGACGTTTCCGTATTTCCAGGTGAAGAGCGCGACGGCAGGGAGACAAGCGATGACGCAACATTCCAAGATAAGTATAGCTGTTCTCATGAGCCAATTCAAGGACACGACACAGGGCGAGCCATCGACGCAGGATTCGCAACCCTCCGCGCAAGGAAGACACTCGAAGGAATCTTCGACGGCGTATTGACTTTCTTCACCCTGCAAAAGGTTAGGTATCGCATGAGCAAATCATAATTTATCTCTTTTGTTGGCAAGGGAGTCGAGAGTTTGACGGTTTTCCTGTTATTAGGACCGTCGGGAATCTTCGAGTTAACTTCTGTCGCGTTTGCCGATGCATCATTCTGACAGGTTCTCTAAACTTTTGCCTGGACCATCCATCTCGTAACATCATCGAATCCTTTGCTTATTCGTTTGTTCTCTGAGACCGATGAATCTTAATAAAACCTTCCACGAAATGCGCGAGTCCGAGATTAACCCTCGCTTAAAAATTATCATTTCTTTTATTATTAAAAAATAAACATAATAAAGTAACAACTATGATAATGTATTGGCCAATTTTTGATTTCGACATATTAACGAAATCGTAACGATGTTAAACTCTGACTGTTATTTCATGATCGAAATGTAAAATTTGTCAACAATCAGACAAAATTTCTTTTTATTTGGATTTAACAATTTTTTAGAAGGATAAACTTTTTTATTAGAAAATATTTCTCTTTCAATTTTTGTAGTAAGAGAAAAAGAGGTTAAAGAATATCCAACATAATATTCTGACGAATGTAAGATAAAGGAATACATTAAAAGTTGAATGAGAGTTGGGAGTTTATTCGTAGTATCGGATTTCTTGACGAGAAACGCGAAAAATGTTAACTCTAATGCCTTTTAAAAAAGAAATATTTATAAGTATATAAGCCGTTGTAGTAGTCGTTGGATTCATCTTTATTTCAGTCATCCACTTTCTTTCTTGCTCTTACGTATTTCAAAAGAATCAAGAGGTAAAATACTCGACTTGTCAACAAACGAAGGTTTTCGTCTTTGCGTTTGGGTTAGGTCTTACCGAGGATCAAGAAAAGTCTTGTGCATTTTATTCTATGAGATAAATTCCAAAGGCAACAAGGAAAAAGGTTCTCTGTCATTAGAAGATTTAAACTTTCGCTTATAAATTGCACCGCAATGTTAGCTTCTTTCTCAAATCCACGTAACTACTTTTCCTTTTTTCTTTTTTCCTTTTTTTTCCTTTCTTTTTTTTTTTTCTTTTTTGTATATTTTTATTTCGTTTTCTAACAACTAATAATTCATAATTGACCGCGAACACAACCAAATTCGTGAAAGAATGAAAAGTGGGAAAAACATTTGACGTCGTCATGAATTATTTTACTTTTATCTCGTTCAAATACATTATGAAAAATTCGATAAAAAGAAAATGCTCAATAGGTCAACGTTGGAATTGGAATTTTGATACCAATGAACTAATAAATGTGAAAAAAGTAACAAGTATTTCTGAACTACGTTGATACTCTCGAATAATCCAATAAGCTCCGAGCTGCCGATTGGCTTTTTCCTTTTTATAAAACAAGAAAACAATGACTCGTCGTTACGTTCATTCAAGTTATAGGGAACGTTGCTGAGTGGGAAAGTAGTTTTTCCTATTATCGGAAAAATATGGATTCCTGTTAGAAACGCAATCTTAATGGATTAGTTTTCGAGAAATAAATATTCGAAGATTTTCAGTTCTCGATATTATTAAAATTTGCGATTTTAATATTACGTGATAGGAGGGAAAAATAATTCAATTTAATTTTTTGACAAAAAAAAAATAAAAAAAATAAAAATAAAAAAAAATGTACTTTCACGTTCTCCACATTTCGTTTTAAAGCGGAACAAAAAGACGGTAATGGTCGATGAACGATGTACTTTCATAAAATCTATTGTCTAATATACAAAAGCTCTTGATTTTATTATTTCGCTATTCAAAAAGAGGGGAAAAAGAAATTTTAGAAATTATAAATGTCTAAAAGTGAAAATTTATACAAAATTTTTCATATTCGAGCATAATGTGAAATCGAATTCATTATGTTCTTTAATCTCGTTTCCACTTTTCATTTATTTTATGTTTCCCATACATTTTATTTACAAGTTAGTCGTAGATACATTTAAATACTATTTCCAATTTTCTTCTATTAAATTATTAAAAAATTATTTACATAGCATAATATAATTTTGAAGAAAATAAAATTTAATAATATTAAATTTTATATGGTTTTAATGATTATTAAAGGATTCATTGATATTTACTTTTTCACAAATTAATTCTTTTCTTTTTTTTTTTTTTTTCATTTTCCATTCCCTTTATGATCGTATCCCAGAAGCAATTAGAATTTCTATTGATGGACACAAACAAGTTTAAATTATCGTTCGACATTGAGTACGGAATTTGACAGTCGATGGATAGCTGGTGCGATCACCGACGTGAGAATTGATCACGATATTTAACCAGAAAGATAGATATCGACGTATATCAAATAAATACCGATCGATTATAATCAGACAAGACGAGAATTTGCGAATCTTCCTATCTACGTTATTTCCACATTTTATCTTCTCCGTTGTAGTCTTCAACTTGTTTACGATTCGTTCGTCTAGATATCAAAAGTTTTTTGTCCATTTATATCAATGATTTAAGCATGAGTTGACACTTGAACGACATCAAAATTTTCACGTCAAAATCAAACGATAAATTTTCAATTCTCAATCAACCAATAAACTTTCGTAAATCGAAAGTATTCTTGAGAATACTTTCGATTTGCGTTCTCCATTTTTATGATTGACATGCATTCATTGAAAGTAAAAAAGAAAAAGAAAGAAAATAATAGTATGACTTGGTGCATAAACAAGAGTCTATAAAAACAGATTATTTACTGAATCGAAATAATTGAAAAATAAAAATACTGCGAGAAATATTTTATTTACGTAGTTGTTCATAAAACTTTTATTTACACATCGTTAGATGATTTGTCGATATTTTCAACGAAGTTGTCAAACGAAGTTGCTGTAAAATAAAACTATATTATTTCAATATGTGAAATATTAACTTTTAGTTTGAAACAAATACATGTATGTATCTAGATCACCGACTAATAACAGCACATCAATCAATATCACGCCGATGGCTAAAAATATTTTCTCTTTTCAGAAATTTTATATGATCGTGTAGAATAATATATTATTAATTTTATAGGTATTTGAAATGAGACAATCCAAAGTCGATTAGATACATGTAGTTTTAACTTTACATTAATACTGATTTATTAGTACTCATAATCAATACGTATTAATTTATTAAATTGAGAATCATATTTGCCATCTAATTATTTTTTGATTTGTCGAAATCACGATGATATTTGTTTTATATGGTTGAACGAATGATAAGCTAAATTTGATACATGCTGTAGGTGTAAAACGTTAAACGTTGTCAACGTCGAAGAGGAACAAACGGGACGGGACATATCTTCACGCAATTTTCACATTTCTTTTATACTTCAAATAAAATCGTTATCGACAGTATGCACATTGGCACCTACTGTCAGTAGATATTACATGTCTTGTAACGAGATGAGGCAGCCTATTGCTCGCAAATACGTTCGTGATTTTCTTTTACCGTCAATTCTGAAAAATCAAACCGCTTTGCTGTTGGTGAATCGATAAACAGGCACGAAACAACCGTTCTTTTATTTTTTATTTCTATTTTATATTTTCCGATCGATCGGTCATAGAAACGAAATAAAGATATCTTTGTTTATTCGAACTTTTATTTATTTATTTCTTTTTTGCCAAGAAAAATTCGAGAAACGAATATATGTTATTTGTATTATATAGAATGCCAAAGAGTGATCGATTAGGATCAATTTGAAGTGCTTATGATCTGACGTGAAGACATTTTGAGAACATACCATCATCAATTTTTCATACTCTTCCTCGATCACGGTTCCATTGTAATAACGTTTGGTTGACTTCGTGTCCGGGTAATAAAATCCACGTTTGCATTCACATCGGTAACTTCCACGTCGAAATCCCAATCCAGGAATAGCAACACACTGAAATTTGACGATGCTACGATTGAAAATTTTTTTTCTTTTCAATTATTTAATATGAATATATATATTTATGTATATAATTTTCTTTTCTTGATTTTATTATATATTCCAACTGCATTCGAATAAAATAAATTCTGTTTGTTATATGAATTCGATTGGTATACTTTGTTGAATTCGAATATTTACGATCGGAATTTGCATAGCGCTAAAAAAATCCCCCAAAAAGAAATTCTTGTTTGCGTAAATCCGTATGTGTGACTAGTATTTCAACAAACATGGAACCTACTTCTCGTTCTGCCAAAATGAATAACAATACGATAAATAACACAAAAGATAACGTACAAAATTTAAATAATATTAATAATAATAATAATAATAAAAATAATAATAATAAAAATAAAAGGAACATTCGAATAATTCTGTACGAGATAAATGTCTTAGAATTTTTATTAATTGATCTATAATAATTTTCAATGAAATTTCCAAATCAATGACTATAGTACACCTATATTTTAGCCTTGCGAAAATATGAATTATTTACGTATAATTTTTTGATTTCGCAGATTATATAAGTAATATTTGTGAATAAAAAACAATTATTATCATTTAAAAGCATGAAAATTGCTAACGATGACTTTTCGAGATGAATGTTAAAAAATAATATTCGGAAAAATGCGTTAAAAGTGTTGAATGGAATTTGATGAATTACGTACGGTATTGAAGTCAATAATGCATTAATATAGACAAAATTCATTTAGGTATATGATTTACCTTCGTCGTACGCTTTTTACATTTGTCACTGGCAGCGAATATATTGAGCTGATTAGATTCTGGTGGTAAAGGGCACTGATCTATGTCGACTCTTCGTAAATCGATATCAATGCCACTGGTACCTCTGGAAAAAAAAAAACGGAAAAGAGCAAATAAAGATTTATTCAATGAGTTCATTAATCTAATTTGAATAAATTAAGTCAAATAATTAACTCATCATCTTTTCCATTTCCGAGAAAAATTTTTTATAAATAAAAGCGTACTACTATCTTCATTTTTAATTTCTTCCTCTCTCACGTACACACATACACACACACTTTTTTTATTTTCTCTTTTCTTTCTTTTTTTTTTTTTTGTAAAAATATTTTTGAATCAGCTACAAGTTAAAAATTAAACTCGGACGACACTCAGAAAGAAAAATTAGTAAAACTCTTGAAGTGACACTCTCGAGAAGGTATAAATTTTCTTGATATGTACAAACAAGGATATCAAATTTACAATTTCAGATAAACTTCGTAAAGTTAGTTCGTTCAAGTAGATCGTTCATTCGTACGCGGGCGCATAAGCCATACTATCTGATATACTGTTGAATTAAAAAGAAATTTAATTTATGCGGTACCACGTTAGGTACGAAACTTTAATTAATTTTTTTTTAATCGCTGTCGGTAACACAATGTTCTCAAACAACATTGTAAACTTCATCAAGACTTTTAGCTTTTTTAAATATAAGCTAGGAAAAAGAATGATTAGAAAAAATGATTAAGGAGCTAACAAGTTCAACGGTTAAATCAATTCTCAATTTTCTCATCTGTCTATATTTTTTTATTGTATGTATTTTTCCCCGTTCATTACGATACTGAATTTAATTTATTAATTAATAACAAATGATGTTTCACAGGATTACAATAAATTTTTCTCATCTCGACATCCTTCTACGTCACAAGCATTATTTATTTATTTACGTGTACGCGTACAACGAGATGAAAAATATTCTGTGCACAACTTATATACACACAATAGAAAATCAGAATACTCGTGAGACGTTTTCAAATTTTCAACTTCATCTTTTTCGTCATTCTCAACCTAACGTCAATGGTAGGAATTTAAAAATTTTCTAAAATCTATCGAACGGTTCATTCGTTATTTGACATATCTTAAAATATAGCCTATCGTGTTCCTGGATAATAATGAGACAGAGAGATGAAATTTTCAGGATTTAATGGTAAACATAAAGAAATCTCTTAGAGATACTTTTTGCATTTAAGATGCAATCCATTGTTATCAGAAATATTTTTGTCAAGATAAATTCGTAAGGAAAAAATATTAGTTTTATGTGAATCGTTCTGTAAAAACATTTTAAATCAGGATGACAAATTTAAATAGATTTAAGCTTGCTTCAGATACTCTCTTATATTCTACATGAAACGTCAATTCGTTCGAAATGCATAAATGCATTTTTAATGGAAAATGATGTACGTGTTTTAACCGGATTTACTTTCTTTCTCTATTTTTATTCTCCCTTTCTATCTTATTTTTCATATCAGATTTCTTTTCAAATATATATATATATATATATATATATATATATATATATATATATATATATATATACACATGTTAAAACTGAGCAAAATAAATTCCTCTGAGATATTTCATTCTCCTAATTCGTATTGACGTGAAAAATTTTTTAACAGAATTCATAATGACAAATTGCAATATAAGACCAGTATTGATCCCCATCAAATTTTTTTTAATTGTAACTTTATATCCCACTATTAAAACAGTCCATATTTTTATAACGATTGCAAAAATAAAATATCTTCGACGTCCTGTTTGTTTTAGAATAAAATTTGAGATTTTCAACGATTCATATGATAGATGGTATTGAATGTTTATTGAAGCAAGCATATGAAAAAGAAACCATGTAAAACGTAAATCTATCAAAGATAATTAGAAATGAAAAACGAATGCGTTATCTGTTCGATTCTTTTATATTTTTTTTTCTTTTTTTTTTTTTTTTTTTATTGGTCGATAAAAATATTAGTCTTATAATGAAAATCAACATCCACCTAAAACCTGCTTGTCGTCCATTGAAAAAAAAAGAAAAAGATAGAACATTTTAAGGGCTTTCCTCTTATTGAAATTTTTTTCCTTTTTTTTTTTTCCTATGTTGCGATTATTATTACCATGCTGTACTCACGTCGATTTGGGACGAATCGAAATTTATCGCGTTTAATTTCTGCAAAAATATCGCCCATTCGTGGTGAGCCGCGAAAGAAAATTATTTTCCTTTCTTCTCCTTTTCCCTTATCCTCTTCTCTTCTATTCTCGACTCTTCTTCTTTCTTTCTTTCTTTCTTTCTTTCTTTTTCTCTTCTTACAGAGTCATCGGAAATGGCTGTTCTATACATCGTAGAAAATCCTCACGATCCTCTTTTCACATGTTTCTCTCTCACAGTTAAATAGGTTTTACTTGCAAGAGAACGGTATGGAAAAAGGAACAAAAAGAAAAAGACGTATCTAAGAGCTACAAGGACTATGTCGAAGCTACATAAGATGCTTATGTGCTTTCTTAGACATGATAAGTAAGCGAAAACAGAATATAAAAGGAATAAAGAGAGAGAGAGAGAGAGAGAGAGAGAGAGAGAAAGAGAGAGACAGAAATAGAGAAAGAAAGAGTTGTGATTGCATCAACGAAAAGCTATATGCGATGACATTAATCTCATTCATTGACTTTCAGTGAACGAAAATAGAGGCAACTATTGAGGTATCGACTTTAACGAAAACTATAAATTTATTTCTAGCTTCCAACTATATATTAGGTTCTTATGAGTATTAGTTTCACGTGGGTGTGTATGTCTGTATGAAATATCCGGATAATCTTCCTTCAAAATGAAGAGACCTTCCACCTAACGTATCCCAACGTAGCTATAATTTCGAGAGGGAATGAGAGAGAGAGAGAGAGAGAGAGAGAGAGAGAGAGTCTCAAAAACATTAAGTTCGGGAGAGGAATTCTTAATGTCTTGAACAAGCTTTGCTCATCCTCCTCTCCTTCCCTCCTCTCTCTCTCTCTCTCTCTCTCTCTCTCTCTTTCTCTCCCTCTATCTCTCTATCTATCTATTTATCTATCTATCTCTCTCACTCTCGCTCTAAAGGGTGTCTCACCATTAACATTTGAAGTTTAATGATTCGTCCCACGATTGGCGGTTTGCCTGAACGATGTAAATTAACATATTTGATGTTTATTCCCTTTCACTCTATTCCCTTGGCCTCTGCCTCTTTCAACGTCGCTACCATTATTTACTCTCTCTCTCTCTCTCCCTCCCTCTCTCGTTTATTCTCATTCCTCGTTCACCCTATCCTCTCGGTTTACCCTGCTCATCGCCGTTCGACGGTTTGCCCTCTATCGATTCTTGATTTGCGAGAATTACAGCATCGATCGTTACCGTTCACACCTCCCGATAGCAAATTTCCTTTAAACGGATATTGCATTTTTCTTATTAAGGGACATTGGTTCATTCTTTTATCGAGACGTCGCTCCTTTTATTTCCTCTTTTTTTGATTTCTTTCTTTCTCCCTCTCTCTCTCTCTCTCTCTCACTCTCTTCTCTCTCTCTCCTCTCTTCTCCCACCTTTGAAACATTTCTTTTTAGGTAGACATGAAAAGGAAATTGCACTCGTCTATTGTGAGCGCATTAGAATTCGTATTCGAATTCATTATCTGTCTGAAAAGATATGCATATTAATGGTAATGCAATTAATGGTACATCAAAGAATATTTTTTTCGATCTATCGAAGTGTCGATCTTTAAATAGGGGCCGTTAAAATAATTCTG
>NC_060964.1:3666991-3816991 GCF_910589235.1 Vespa crabro
TTCTTTTTCCGCTTGAAAGCTCATAGTATTCGGTTTCTCTCTATGCCTTATTCAAATCTATTAATTTAATCTAGTTAGTTATTTACGCTAAAACGCTTCAATTTCATTTGAATTTGATCTAGGAATTGGAGTAGAATCATGATTAAATACATTAATTGGATTTTATATCGGTTGACCATCCTTCAAAGGTAAGCCAATTAAAGGATGATCTATTGTTTAATTTCATCGTGTGTTAAGTTACTGGAAAGACCTTGCTAGACACATAATCCAATTAACAATATCAAGTTAAATCACTTGCAACCCTTCAGTTTCGTTGCTCATTAATTTCATAACTAGCAAAACATTAATTTCATGACTAGAAAAGAATTCATGCTCGAAACGAAATTGTAGAAGTACGAAATCGAATAGAATATGTAATATATGGAAAATGTAATATAAAATATGCAAAGATTAATAAACCGGAACGAATATTGAAGTTATTTCACTAACATTTCTTAATCTTATTTCAAGAGTAATAAATATTCGTTTATACGAAAATCAATTAATTTTGTAAATATTTGCAAGGCAGATACTTCGAAAAGTAAAACTTTTGCGTAATAAATTAATAAAGTTTTTTTCGTAACGAAATTTTTCAATTCAACCCGATATTTTGAATACCATTGAATTACTGTTCTCAGCTGCGGCAATTACTGTTTTCAACAGCGACATTGAGAAAATAAATGGATATAGAAAAAGAGAGAAAGAGAGAGAGCGAGAGAGAGAAAGAGAGAGAGAGAGAGACAGATAGACAGAGATAATAGATCAAAGGAAAGAAAAGAGAATAAAAGTCAACGTGAAGAAGATAGAATGAAAAGTTTGAGTGTGTATTGTTACATGAACTTCTCGACTGCTTTTGATCTCTTTAAAATAGTAGGAATATTAAAATCGTTATCGCGTACTGATCCTTTTTTTTTATCTTTTTGACCTTCTTTATTAAATATTATATTACATGAGACGACGAGAAAAAGTGATCGGAAATGGTTCATTCCATATTATCGAAGAAATACAATTAATGAAGAATGATTGAATGAATGATTATTTTTAAATATTACGGAAAATAGTATCTTGATATATAAAGAAATGAATTTCCGATTCTTTTGTGTTCTACTTAATTTAAAAAAAACAAATTTGTTTGTACGAATAAAAAAAGAAACTGGCCCTCTTCTTTACTCTGTCTCTCTCTCTCTCTCTCTCTCTCTCTCTCTCTCTCTCTCTCTTTCTGATTTTACGTAAAGTTATTTCATCCTTTCTTTTCCTCTCTTTATCTTTCCTTTCTTTTCTCGCCTTCACCGGGGTAAAGTGCGTCATCGTACAATACGACTAACAACAAGAGAATTCGAGAAAACTAGAACCATATCGGTGCGATAAGAGAAACGAAATTGTCGATCGAATACAAACGTGTACAAAAGATGGGACGCATCGACGAGAAAAGAGGAAAGAATAACGTGCTTTGTTCGCGAATACTTTTTCGTTTATTTCGAGAGCAATAAAAGCGAACAACCAATTTCAACTGGTTATTTTTTTTTTTTTAAAAGCTAGATAGACAAAGAGAAAGTCCAGTAAAAAAAAAAAAAAGAAAAAAAAAGAAAAGAAGGTCTATAGCAAATCGACGAATAGCATGACATCGACAAATATTCGCTCGAAGGTGGAATTTCACAGTGCAAATGTGCTTGCCCTCAGGGACGCGTTAAAATATAGACTACACGTTACGTTTTCAAAGGGACGTGAGAAGTTCATTAATGTCGACGAAGCTCAATGGTATTTCTTTTCTTTTTTTTTTTTTTTTCTTTTTTATCCTTTGATATCTCGAACACGCAATTTCTCATCGAATAGATTCGTATAATATGTAAGATATAATGTAGAAGGAATATTCGCGTATTGTACTCTAATCACTAACCCAATAAAAAGGTTACCGTATGAATTCCATTAAATTTCGACATTTCGATTTGAATATCATACAGATTGGTGCATTTAAATAAGAACATTTGAATGTCAATTTGCTTACAGAAGTACAATAATATTTTTTATTTTTATTATTTTGAATGGTTATTATATGAAAAGGATAAATGTATAATTTGATAAAAAAATAAAAAACGAAAAAAAAAATGATTCGCTATAAATCGTTTCCTATTATAAGCATATCCTGTTCATTGTTAAACAAGGCAAAATATATACTTCCCAATCAAATCAATATAATTCTCAATCAAAATTCCTCTTTCCGACGCGGATCGCAAAAAATTTCTTTATCTCGAAAATATTCCAATTTCGTGACATAATAGAATGAAATAAAATATATTTCTAAAAATAAAATATAAAATAGTAAAATTAAAAAAAGAAAAACGGGAATTCTCGAAATTTTACGAATTTATAATTACACATAACGATATATTTCAAAGGGAACGTTTGTAATAAAAAAAGCAAATCCATAAATCCGCATTGGAATGTCATCACGCAAAATCGCATTATTTCATTTTAAATTCACGGCTGTTCATCCTCTCACATTATTCCATTGTAATACATAACTTTCATCTCGGGAGCAATAAATTTGAGAAACTTCGTTTTATGAAGCGTCATTGTGAATTTTCAACTTCAGGTGACGTCATTTAACTAATTTGTCGACCTTCGATAATACATCATCATTGTTTTGCAAAATCGATAAAAGCGATAATTTCGAAATGATATTCGATAGAAGCGATACTTTCGAAACGATATTCGATAGAAGCGATAACTTTAACAAGCGGTTAACCCCAGGCGTATATCATCCGTTATAGAACTTGACGTATTTCACTCTTTTTTATTTTACTCCTTTCTTTTCCTTTTTTTATTTTTTTTTTATTTTTTTATTTTTTTTTTTTTTTTAATAACGCCTACATAAGTCAATTTAATTTGAATATTATAGAACTTTTACAGGTGTATGAAAATTAAAAATTTCTCTCTCCAATTTTTCTTTTTTTTTTTCTTTTTTTTTCCGAAAACAAAACAATTAAATGCTAACGATTATTTGAAATTCAATTAACACCTAATATTCGTTTCCAAAAATACAAAAAGAAAAAAAAAGAAAAAACAGAATAATAAAGAGGTATCAAAAAAAAAAAAATAAAAGAGAAATAGAAAATCTAACGGCATAAAAAGAGAATTGATTAAAACAGGTCCGAGAGCTATGAAATAGAGTTTTCCTTTCTTTTCATCTCACAAACGTCGCCATATGCTAGATTGCGAGGACATCTCTATTTCAAAGCGACGAGATTCGAGGTCGTTCTCGCGTCTTCAATCATTCGCAGGTGTGGCTCCCTCGAGGAAGATCAGTAATTGCAAATCCGATAGAGCGCGACTCTACAGTCCCAATGTAAAATTCCACGAACGTCCAAACGGGTTTAAGGGTGAGAGGATAAAGAGCACTCGGGGCGAACCTTTCGCGAGAATCTGCTGAAAACGTTGAAGCTTTCGATTCCGAAGGAACGAATCGTGATTTGAAAACCATTGCTAAAGGAAAAAGAAAGAAAAGATCATCGAACAAATAAAAGTTTTCTCGATTCAATCGATAGTATTCACTTCATTTCACGAACGTATTTTTATCATTTTATCAATAACTTAAGATCTTTGCTATTTCTTTCTTTAAAAGAATTCAATCCTTTCTTCGTAAGATTTATGAAAGATACTTCCGTGAAAGAATAAAATAAAAATTCTTTTTAACTAGATATGCCGGAAGGGTGTGAATTAGAAGAACTTAACGAGTAAACGAGTTCAACAGGTGAGAGGACATCGGAAATCGTTCGTTTTCTTTGACAAAAGATTTATTGCCCATGGAAAAAAAAAGACTAATAATAATAATTTAATATTGCATTGATGATAAACGATGTTTATGCAAAATAATTTCCACGTTGATTCACTCGCATCCCTTAATTTTTTTAAACTTTCTCTCAAAAAGCCATGCGAACTATTATGACTGTGAAAATTCGTTCGATGTTCATTAAGGATAAAATATATATTGCTCAAGTTATTGTCCATAAAAATTTCTAGTTAAATTCTTAACTTTTTTAGAATGTACGAGGCCATAAACGCAGATTAAACGAGGATGTCTGAAGCTTACCCTTGAAATAGCTATATTTCATATCATTCATGTCATCCTTTCATCTCATCCGTCAATACGTATGAGAAATCGCACGAAATTGTTTAAACATACTAAATGAATTATTTAGAAAATATCAACAACCAATCAAGAGATCAATCCTTTCCTTTCCGTACACTTTTTATTTGAAAATTTCTCCTACACACTTCCTCTTTCCCTTTCGCTTTATTTCGAACTATTTTAAACGTCTTATCGAATAGTCAGTCGCAATATAACATCTCAAGTAGCAACACATAATGTCCCAAAATCGCAATATTACATTTCAATGTGCAAGGTATGTAGTATGTAGTAATAACTAGTAAACTCGATATATCATAATGATCATAAGAATATATTGTTATATTATTATACTACGTCTATCATCGTTCAAACAGTCAACCTCACTTCGTAATATACGAAAACTAGGTCTCGTTTAGATTAATTTCCTTTCGTGGGTTCGGTGTTCTCGGAAACAATTATGTCATTAACCGAAGTATCTGTCTACAAATATCATCATGACGTTTAGAAAGTCCATGGAGATACATATCAATAATATAAATGAATAAGATAATCAAGAATTAAATACAATGTATAAAATAAGATTAAATAGGCTATATGTTTCGGATTAATTTTTATATTTTAAGTTGATAAACAAATGACGCAAGAAAGAAAATAAGGAAAGAAAAAAAGATATAATATGTTTACTTATATTTATATTTTGTTAAAAATTATCATTTTCAATATTTTTATTTATCTTAAAAGATTTAATTATCAAACGATTTTTTTTTCTTTATTTTTTTCTTTTTTTTCTTTTTTTTTTTCTTTTTTTTTAATAGATCAAAGAACCATTGATCTTACGAAAAGCTTCAACGAGCTGATAATCTTTCATAAAATTTTATTAGCGACAATATTAGTTTAACAATTTAATCGATGCAAGGAATCGTGCTACGAATAGATTTACCTATGCGGGTCTTGTGGCGTACAGTTAACCCGTTGAAAAATCCATTTACAACACACCTTTATTTTTTCTCCTTCCTTTCTCTCTCTCTCTCTCTCTCTCTCTCTCTTTCTCATACACACATACACACTCGCTCACTTTCTCTCTCTCTCTCTTTCTCTCTCTCTCTCTCTCTCTCTCTCTCTCTATCTATCTATCTATCTATCTATCTCTCTCTTTCAAGTTACTATACATTTGCCATCAAACGAAACTCGGCTTTCTACTATTTTCGAGCTTAAACGCTTAAACGAATTATCTGCCAGAGGAGAGTTAGCAGATCTAATTTGTAACATGGTTACGGTGAATTTTATCACGGGTCAGTGCCTCGTCTCTTTTTCTAACACATCTGTTTAACTAAACTCTTTAACACATACAAGTTTATTTGTTATTTGTTCCTAAAGATTATAGAATAAAAAATATATAAAACCAACTCAAATAAACCATTTATCAGTTTCAACAAATTACTCATTACCGAGGCTTCGTTTAAACCGCAGAATCTTCTTTTAATATCGTTTGAAGGGTCGTTCGATGCTTGTCGTACCTTCGTTTGACCTGACTTTTAAAATCGTGAAAGTTAATAACATCGAAGAAAAGAGAAAAGGATCTCTACTGGTTCCAATTACGAACCAGAACGTTCGAAAATTAAATTAGAAATTCATGTTCTATTTAAAATTAGTAGGACAAAGAATATGTCAAATTATTTATCACTTGTTAAATATACTCTTCTAAAGACGTTTAATGACTTTTTCGAACGTTCACATATTCTTTTTTTTTTTTTCTTTTATTCTTTTTCCTTTCCTTTCTATTTTAGGAAAGACAAAGATTGTCTAGTGACCACAGTTATAATCGTTAGTTACACTGTAGAATACTCGTAGAGAAAATGGAAACAATGTTTAAACAGAGAAGAGGTTCGCTTCGTTGAGACAGTTCAGTTGGAAACACACGAGATAGTGAAAAGGACCGTCGAAGTGTATTGTCGAGTCGAATCTTGAATGTTGTATCTTGAACACAGCCGACTTTGAGTTGTCGATAAATTCGACTTTTAGAAAGAGAGAGAAAGAAAGAGAGAGAGAAAGAGTGAGAGAGAGAGGGAGAGAGAGAGAGAGGAGAGAGAAGAAAACCAAAGAAAGAAAGAGTGCTATGCCAAAATTAGATCAAGCTATTTCACCTTGAACGATCTTTCTGTTTTTAGAACTAAAGTAAAACATCTTCATGTGTATTACATCGTAAAATTATACGATCAGATAATCTAAGAGGAAAACGATAAGTTAAAACCTTATCGTTATCCGATATTTATACTTTCAATTCGATAAAGGTAAGAGAAGTTCAGTGTAAAAGGATTATTTTAACATTTTGAATTTAACAGATAGTTTTGCGTCATTCGAGAGCGGTCATTCGAGATCAATGTTTCAAAGAAATAAGTACGATTCGATCGAACCGAATTAAACGCGATTAACGTCGATTATTATATCTCATTTTGGTGAGTACTTATAGAATTAATAGAATATCGAATTATAAAGATCAATATATTTAGATATTACGCTCGTAATTTATTTCTAAAAATATTTGAATACTCCATGATTTCTACGGGAAATATTTCCTGGTAATAATTTTTCGTTGACTTTAAATTCGCATATAACGCATATTAATGCTTATCGATAATAAATTGAAATTAATCGCTTAAGTAAAAAAAAAAAATAAAGGAAATAAATAAGAGAGAAATATCGATAATAAGCCTATCTATATAGAGGCAAATTTATGCAAACATAGTCATAAGTTGTTGATGATATTGCGCTCGGATTACATTTAACGAATTGTTTCTTCGACATTTTCAGGGTGAAGTCGATAACGTTTGATAAGAGGACGTTATCGGTAATAAGGAAGAGAGGAAAAGGGAAAGAAGAGGAAGACAAGAATTATATCGAAATTATCGTTGTTGAAGAAGTTATCGGTGACCTTGCGTTTGATAGAAGAAAGGAAATTTGTTTTTGTTGGGAAAAACCAATCAATTGTGGGATAATTAAAATGGCAGAAAATTCATTGTCCGAGTCGAACGAGAAAATGCCTTTGGAGGAAGAAGCCAAGGAGGAAGTTAAAGTTGAAAATGGAGAAGCCGTAGAGGAGTGTAACGCAAAGGAATTTTGCGAAGAGGATAACAAGGATGAAATTAAAAAGCGTACAAAAAGAAACATTATTAAAGCACCATTATTCGAGGTTAAAGATGATAAAACTCAATATCGTCGCGATTCGAATGGACGCTTAAGACCAGTCTATTTTTAATCGTATATTTTTATATTAAATGCAGAAAAAAGAAGAGATAATAAATTAAATAATAAAATACTAAGATTAAATTATATTCATCGATAAAAAATATTTTAACATCATTTAAATATTATTCTTACGATTAATTTTTCTATATTTCTAAAGAAATGGAAATCTATAATGAAAAGTAACATAATTCTTGAAGAATATTTTGCTACTAGATGAGCATATTGGTCAGTTCTAATAATAATAATAATAATAATAATAATAATAATAATAATAATAATAATAATAATAATAATAATAGAATAATATTAAAATATAGAACAATAGATACATATACAAATAGAATTTTATATACTATATTTGCTTAGTCATTATTTTTATTTTAATAAAGACATCAATAATAAAATATTATTAATATAAGAAGATAACTGAAGTAACGTACAATATAAACAGATAATGAAATATCTCAAATTAAACGCTATATAGTACTCATATAAAACGTACAGATTAATGCTTAATATTATGACTGATCATAATGATGGTAATAGTTTGTAATAATAACATGAGAAAGAGATGGAGTGGAATTTAAGTTCTTCATAGAATATAATCCCTGATGTTTGTTAATATCGCAATTCAAATATTTTTTACGAGATACAAACCTCAGTTATTTCTGAATTCCAAAAATATATTTATAGAACTGATAACACGGTTGATCCCTTTCATAATTTACGATCGTTATAAGCGTACTAGTATCCAAAGAATATAAATTTATATGAAGATATACATAGATTCTGTTACTAACGATTAATTGAGATATAATTGTGATGAGAGCACGATCGTAAAATCATACAATTGATGTTATATGAACACGACGATATGGCTTCCATTTTCAACGTATCGTTTAAACGATAAGTCAAGTTTGTTAATTGTAATTATAACATCATCGAAAGAAAAATAATGTAGAAATTATAAGAGAATTAACTATTAGACTTAGATACGATAATCGTTATCATAATTAAAAAGAAATTTTTACCATATATATATATATATATATAGAAATAAATTTAATACCTTGTCACAAATTCATAAATAATTTTGAAGTTCGAAGATCAGATTTTTAATCGAGCAAAATTCCATTTCTCCGATAAAAATCATTGTATTTATCGAAAATATAATAATATACATCGTAAAAAATAATTAAAACAAATCGAATTCTTAACTCTTACGTAATCTAATTTGATCTTTATAGATACGAATCGATAACGAGATAAACAGAAGACTCGAAAACATTTCGAAATGAAACATTTCATAATGTAACATTTGTTCGACATATTCTTTGTGTCTCGACAGACACGCTTTGTTAAGTCTTTTCAAAAACACATCTTGAAAACGTATGCAAATGCATATAAACGATATTATGAATGCTGAAGATAGCATCAAAAATGTTTAGAAATAAAATTGCGAATTGTTTTATCTTTCTAATATCCAATTGAATTGTTTAAATTGAGTATTATGGAGTATTATTATTTTTTTTTAAATCGAATTGTACACTTACGAACATAAATCTCTGTTACTTTCTCTTTTTCTTTTCTTATTTATTACTCTCTTTTTTCTCATTTTTTTTTTTTTCACGAAATTCAAGCGACCTTATTCTCACCGATAACACGGAGTATACATACGTATGTCAGATATATATACTATATCCCTGTATATATTGTAATAGTATGTATACATAAAATACGTATGAGTATATAATTCAAGGGCGAATTTTGCTATGTCTTTCCGAGAAAACTTTTCACTCGCAAAGCAATGATAAAGATTACGTCACACGAGCATACAGTCGGCAGTAGATTATAAATATGAACGTGGAACGCTTCTAGAAACAGATATGTTGGTAGATACTCTGGCGAGAACATCTTTGCTTTTTTATTAGGAATTCTTGCGTAATCAATAATATCGATAATAAGAAGTCCAAGAAAACAAAAAAATACATATAGAGAGAAAGAGAGAGAGAGAGAGAGAGAGAGAGAAAAGGAGAGAAAGAAGAGAGAAAAGGAAAGGAGAGAAATAAAGTGAAGACAAAGAAAAGACGTATACGAGCATTCATATAAAAGCTATTCGATAATTCAAAGGTATAGAATTCGTTGTTAAATATGAAAATTTTTTATTCGTCGATCACGTAGTTCCTCGTGAAGTGTCTTTTATCAAAAGAAGCAAGAAAAAGAAAAAACAAAGAAAAGGAGAAAAAGAATGTCAAGTGAAAGTGCAAGTTAATTAACTTAACGTTTAATCGTCATCGAGAGATGATTTTGTTTTACGAAAAATATTGTAATTAGAAACAAGTATGATTCGTGTATTCTCCATGTGATAAGTAATTTTAATGAGAAAAAAAAAATAGGAATGAACTTAAATACATTGATTACAAAAAAAATTGTGAAGTTTAAGGATTAAAACGTATAACAAATTCTGTCAATACAATTGAAAAATCCATTTAAAGGGAAATTTGTGTGTATGTATATTTGTGTACGTGGGTGAGTGAGTGTGCGTGCGCTGAATTCCGTATACAATATCTTTTAATTATACTCAATCTATTTTCGGCATTCGATGAAAATCAAAGGGAATGTCTTGATTTTTTTACAAAATATAAATAAAATGAATCGAATAATCGATAGAAATAATTTCTAATTCGCTTCAATGTTATGTATAATGTTTCCATTAAATTTCTTTATTGATATTCACTAAACAATAATTATTGATATATTTGTTAAAACTAATGAAAGATATTATGTTCGGAAGTGATGTGATGTGAAGAATCCTTTTTTAAAATTGATAACTTTGCGATAATTAATAACGTTGTATTTAATGGTTTAAATTACAGTTGGTGCTATTCGGAGAAAGAAGAACCGAATCATCGTAATCACTCAAGGAAGAGTAGAAATCTATTTTCGTTTTTCTTTCGAAAGATTAAACTTTCACTTTTTTCCTTTCTTCCCTTTCAGGAAAACCTTCCTATCCTTTTTCCCCAATTTTATTTTCCCACGCATACCTATTTCCTTTACAAATATGAAATACTTTCCAGTGGCACTGATTGCAACCACCATGATTTTTCTTCTTTTTTTCACGAATCTCGTTGATCCCGTACTCTCTCAGACTGATAAATCTCCCAATATGAAATCTTCAAATAATAAGACGAAACCGAAAGAACATACTTTCAACATCATAACGGCGCCTGAAAAGAAATGTCCAGATGGTCAACGACAGGACTCAAATGGTATTTGCAGAACCTTCGTTCCGATGTAACTATTGTTGTTTGTTTCTATTTTATTTTTGTTTTCTCATGATATTTCAATCAAGGAATAATAAGTAATGCCATCGAATAATACGACGTTCTTTATTTATTACAAATAATATGCAATTTTTTTAAATGAAGAAAATTTATTCGAACGAATAAACGTTTGTTTGTAATTATTATTATAGAAACAAATATACACGTTCGATGACCCTTTGACAAAAGTCGTTACTTGAAGAAAAAAAGAAATGTTCGGAAGTACTATAGATTTTGGAAAATTACAAGGTCAGCAGACAACGCAGACTACTCTATGTATATATATATATATATATATATATATATATATATATATATATATATATACAATATTTTATCTTGCTTTTTTAACAAAATTTGAAACAGTTAAAGTAGTTTGTTTACCGGAGGCTAACTCAACTTCGTTGAAGCAATATCGGCAAGGTTGCGCCTGAGTAAGTCATAAACTTTGACGTAACTTGTAACAGTTCGCTTCAGTCTCCGTTTAGTTGTCCCTGAGCTGCGTACGAGCTGAGTCGAGTACCTCGAGGAAATATCGATTTACCTTTGTCCTTCGTCATCAATACATTCAATTTTACTTTTCTTACCGTAACGATCGATCGAAAGGAAAAGAGAAAAAGAGAGAGCGAGAGATCGAGAGAACGAGAGATCGAGAGAGAGAGAGAGAGAGAGAGAGAGAGAGAGAGAGAGAACAAGAGAATTTTCGTACGAGTAATGTCGAACAATAAATTTCAAGAAGGAAGAAACTCGGAAACTCGAATGTTTTTTTGGTAACATGACAAGTAAATGTATTCGTAGAACATCATTAATTAAAATCGGCAATTCGAAACCTCTACTAATTAACGCAACTCGAGTATCGCATGCCAACAGTAAAGGGAAAAGGTAAGAAAGGTTTTAATATTCATTAGTACATACAAAGCTTCTTCCGTGCGTGTAATTACGTCGTACTCGCGATGGAAGAACGTTCTTTGGCTGACGTAAAATCGATTTACGTCGCTCAATGTGTCCCATTGATCTTCATCCTCGTACTCTCTCTCTCTCTCTTCTCTTCTCTTCTCTTCTCTCTATTTCTCTCTCTCTCTCTCTCTCTCTCTCTCTCTCTCTCTCTCTCTCTCTCTCTATCTATCTATCTCATCTGTTCGATGTATCGTAATTAATATATTCGATACGTACTTGAAGAAATATGTGTCGTTAACATATCCAAAGAAAGGAACGGTATAAGTCAACATCCAAATGTTGCCACCACCACAATCGTAGTAAGGCTTTGACCATCTGCCATCCTCATACTTTACAGTAAGTATTTCGTCCTCCTCACGTTCGGTATAAGTGCTCTCGTTATAAGGATATGTATGTAAACCTGTAAAAGTGCAACGTTTATTAATTTAATTTTATCATTAGAATAAATGCAAAGGTAAAAATAAAAACTTATTAATTAAGCATAAATTTTATCATTAAAAATTTTTGCAGACCTTTGCCAAATCCTAATTCATTCCATTCCGAAATGTTAAATGAGAAGACCATTTAAAAAATTTACGGCATGTTTTTTCTTTTTGTATTTTTTTTTTTTCTTTTTTTCTTTTTTAATATATACATACGTTTCTTTCTTAAAGTGAAACACGTCTTAAAGTGAACAGTATAAAAAAGAAGCCGTGAATTTTTCAAATGACTCTAGTATACTCACGGACGGATCATTATTGTATAAATTTTTACGAAAAAAAAATATATAGTATAGCTATGAAATAAAATTCTAATTAAATAAGGAAGAAATAAAAACAATAAAAAAAGAATTATAATAATTTCTATTTTACGAAATTTAAGAAAAAAAACTAAATTTTTGCATACGCCTATTGTATGCTTATCAGAGATAAATTTTTCTGAATAAAATTTCTCATTAACCTATATTAAACTTATCAATATATTTCAACACACACACACGCGCGCACGCACATACGTACAACATGCGATTAATGATTAATGAATATATCACATTCTTTTATTTATATACAGATACTGTTTATTAATAATTTACCATGTCAGATTTATTTTATATTGTACTTCTTAAAATTCTATAATCAATTTTCTCTTTTTGATTACATATCGTTCATAAAGAGAAATTTTGAAAAGAAAATTTATATGCGATTACTTTTACGACGTAATCATAATCTCTCGTGCTTTGTAGATTTCCAAGAAATTCTTAAAGAGTGGTAAAAAATCGATCAAGCTCGCTAATATTCGCGTGACTCGAAAAGTCTCGGTGAAGTATGAAGCGGAGAATAATCAAGGCGAAAATGGAACGGACGAAATGATGTAAAAGCGTTTTCTCGATGCTAAATTCAATCGAGTTTTGTTTTCGAACCGTTGACGCGCGAAATGCGAGAGCATTGTTTCGCTTGGTTGGTTATAGTGATAATAATTATCTGCCAACGACACAAACATTTGTGAAATATGTCTCCGACGCTGGTCAAAATCGATAATCGTGGTGTCAATGCGTTCCGAATCACCATGAGTAATAGGTGTACAATAAATAGCATACCTACTATAATGGTACTTCGACACCAGATTATCATCTTAACGGAAAATATACATTAATATATTTTATGCGCAAATAATATTAAATGTTTTATATTCGAGCAATGTTTCCCCATGGATATTATAATCGTATTTATTGAAATTTCCATTCCATTTTCTAAGATCTATGTATTTATAAATTATATATTCTCGATCTTATCATTTATATTCATAAACAAGTAAGTTTTACAAACAATAAACAACAATTTTACAAATGTAATAAACAAACACTTTATTATAATAAAATGATATGATTGTTTTTATGAACAATCGATTAAAAAAAAAAAAGAAAAAGAAAGTGATATTTTAAATACGATAATTTAAATAAATATTCTATTCTGTGTGTAATCGAAATTTTTAATTTTATTATTTTTCCATTATTTTATAAATTAATACAATACACAATATCTTGTTATATTTTATATATATTGATTTATTATGTACAATTTAGTTACATTTTGTCAATAGTTTTGAATCACGTTGATATAGTATCACGACGATTACCATTGATACGAAATATTATTCGATTGATTTATTATATTTCAATTTCGATGATACTTGTCGATAATCGAGAAATATTTTATTTCTCTTACGTTTAAAAAAAAAATGCTTATCTATTGTAGATATATATCGCACATTCTAAAAATTATTTCGAAGGAAAGGTAAGAATAAATACAACGATTTTTCTCGATGTTCATAAAAATATAAAATATCGAAGTATCATTCATCTTTTAATCTTAGTATTCTAAACCAAGCTGAAAACGTACAGATTAAACGTCGATATTGACGAAACGATATATACCGAGAACGAATTCGTAATTTAACGACACGTACTCTAATGGACGTACGTCCATCAGAGCTTTTTAAAATTCGTTACGAATTCGAAAAGCGGCTTAAGTTCGGATATTGTTCCTAAGGAAAATATTCTATTTTTGATACATGGTTTTTATGTTAATTATTAAAGGAATTCGTATGGAGAAAGAAAGAAGTGTATCGTTTATAAAGATTTATAAAAAAAAATTTAACACCCTAACGTACAAAAATTCAGACGATCCAAGAGATATTTCAATATTATGTTATACGTTTACATGAACAATAATTATTATTCATTATTCATCATGTAAATGAAATTATTATTTCAATATCTGTAATATTCATTTACATGTCATCTATAAGAGATGAAAATTAAAATTTCAATCTCATAGTTGTATCAATTTTTAAAAATAATAACTTTCCGTAAAAAAAAAGAAAAAAAAAGGAAAAATAAGAAAAACGAAACATTAGGTCATTTATTATTATTTCGTTTTTAGTTAAAAATCAAATATTTACGAGTAAATTGAAGGAAAACCAAAATAACATATATATATATATATATATATATATATATATATATATATATATATATATTCTTTTTCTCGACTTTATTTTTCATACTTTTTCATATCAATATTTTTTATTAATAACTCCAGCTAATCTTTCCGACAACTTGTATATGCATACATTTGGCTTAAGAGGCCTCTATGTGTTTAAGTTAATCGATTATGACCTAAAATAAAAGAAAATAAAAAACATTCTTTCCGTGAGAATATAGAAAGAGAAAGAAAAAGAAAGAGAGAATGGATGGTTGATATTAAATTTATTAGAGAAACTTATTAATTTTTCAATGAACGAGTAACGGAAAAAGATAGAAAGGAAAATGTATCTAATAAAAAAATACAAGATTAGTTGGATTTGTTTGGTTAACGTTAACTCTTGCAAATTTCGAAGTAAGGATACGCTTAGAGCTTCTAAAACATGTACCTGCATACATATATCCCGAACAAAACGAGATCTTCCTTGGCAGTAGCATAAATAACATTTCTCAGGTTCGACCGGATCATAGGCAATAAAGCGAGGCAATTTCTTAGCTTCTTGGGAAAATGTACGAGAAATAAAGGCGTTATCGTTCTCGAACTAGCTGGGAAAGATATCTGTGAGCTAGCGTTCGTTCGCTAGTGAGAAGGCTGATTTCCATGTAGACAACTTGTTTTCTTTATCTTCTTTACGAAGCTGGTTCCTTTGACTGTTCTCCCTTTTTTTCTTTTTCTTTTTTCTTTTTTTTTTCTCTCTCTCTTACCCTCATTTATATTACATACGGTACCTCGTTTTTCCTCAATATTTTACGAAGATCCTTTTCCTTCCCCCTTCCCCTCCCCTCTCCCCTTTCATTCAGGACTATTCAGATTTTTCCTTTTTTATTTTTATTTCTCGTCTCTCTCTCTCTCTCTCTCTCTCTCTTTCTCTCTTTCTTTTTTTCTTTCTTCTCATCTTTGATCCTTTACTACGTACTCGTTTACCTTTTCGTATAGCTTGCAATTGATAGTGTCGTGGATTTTTCCCACCCTTTGAGTTACATCTAAGGCTCTTCAAGATCCATGCGATATGCACGCATTTCTCGCGAGAATGCAAAGTCCTCGTAAAGCTTGAAAGTGGGACGACTCTGCTCTTCCCTATCTCTTTTCCTCCTTCTTTCCACTTCGATTTATTCGCTAAGGATTTCCGTGAGAGACGATTTATCTCTTCGTTCCTCGGTCATCTTTACAGCAATATTGAATCATATATATATATATATATATATATATATATATATATATATATATATATGATTCAGTATATATGTATGTATGTATGTATGCATATGTATGTTTTCTTTCAACTACAAATTAATGACATTTTCTTTGGATATCTTTCAATATTTTAGAAAGATCTTCGAGCTAGAAATATTGAAGAAAGATCTATGAATATGACATAATAATTAAAATACAAAATAGAAAGTATAACGATCGAATAAAAAAAAAAAATATGCACTCATAACACGTCCGTTTTGATTGTTGAAATTGCGAGAAGAAAATTTTTCATAAAAAGGATAAAACAAACGAGTTGAGAATAAAAAATATACGAATATTTATATTTTTGTAAAGAATATTTAGGCAATACGTTCGCATCATTATTCCATTAATTTTATTCTATTTAAAATTATTATTATAAATTAAATAATATAAAATATATATATATATATATATATATATATTTTATATATCGTGCGGACATTATGATTCTACGATAAATAATATTTCTTGATATGAACAATATCTTTCTCATGATAATAACCTTTTAGAACTCCTACAATTTTTCATCGGAAAGTAACTCATCTAGAAAGATAAATCGATCGTTCCCCTTTAAAGCTGTTCACTATCTCTACTTTGGCTAATGCTGCTTTACGCCAACAAAGAAATTTGAAAAAAGTTCTTTTTTTTTGTTTCTTTCTATGCATAAATTATTCTTGAAAAAACTTATTAACATGTGCCTTACCTCGTAGTTATTATACTGATGATCTCTCGTTTCGAGATCGTCCATGATCCATCATTGACGAGCAAATCGCAATAATCTTTATAAATTTCAAAAATGCAATATATTGCGTCACAATGACGTATGTCACGTTCGTTCAAAATGCACGAAACAGCACGACTAGACGCATTGTTATTTGACCGAATCATTATGACAAAGTCATCCTTAATTAACTAATATTAAATAAAATGTTGGAAAGGTCACGATACGTAGTTTGATATCTACAATAAAGTTATTTATTATTTTGTGTTTATCTTTTGACTTTGGTTAGACTATTATCGATCGTCTTAATATATAGCCTCTTAAGACATAGATTAGTTTGTGTATAGCAGACATACGATTTAGTTCAGTGCAATATATTATCTCTCGTATATTTATTTATTTTTAAATGAAACACATTTACTGCGCAATTTAAATATTATCTTGATATTATTTTTTACCATATATATGTTTCAATCGACATAATTAAAAAGATCAATACGTATGTACGTAAATACATAAGAAAATAATATAGTGAAAAACATTTAAAGAGTAAAGTCTATATTTGAACGAGTTAGGACGCTTGGTTACCTATATCCATTAATAATTATTTTACTCCACGTTCACACGTCTATCAATGTCTATCACTATTAATTTTAATGAGAAATCTCTTCGGTGTCGAGAAATACAAATGAAATTATATGAAATCATTATTTTCTAAACGTAACAGCGCTTAATCAAAATTGTATCGTACGTCGTATGTACATATATCATTGTTCGAGAAGTAATTCAAAAAAAAGAAAAAAAAAAAAAAAATAAAAAAAAATAAAAAATAAAAAAAATAAAAAAATTTTTTAACTCGTCTTTCGAAATTAATTTTAATTCGTCTTTTTAATTCGAGTTTAAATAAAATAAAAAGAAAAACGTTTAAGGAGGAGAAATAAAAGATTAAAGAATTTCGTCGGGAAAATTGTTGACACATTGGTATTTTCGAAGGTACGTTTAAAACGTACTTTTCAAGAAAAGAGAAAAACATGAAGAAAGAAAGGCAAGAGAGAAAAAGAATTGTATTCGTATATTCTTTAAATGGGAAAACCTATTTCTCAAAAGTAGGCTAGAGTTTTATAGCGTGAATACGCAAATACGTATCTACTTGTACAAATATCTTTTGAAAATCTCATTGTGAATATTATGCTTCTTGAAAATCTCGTCTCAAGAACCATTCCTGTTGTACGTGTCGCAAGGAATCGAGTACTATTGTATGTCAATAAGATCATTTTAACATAGTTGTAATAATAAAAAGAAGGAAAAGAAAAAAAAAAGAAGAACAAAAAGATATGAGAATCGTCTTTTTAATCGATAATCTCTTATTTTTTATCTTTTACTTGTATTCAATCGATTTCATTCATTTTTATCACAAATGAAGTACGAGAAAGTATCACGTTCGTCGCATTAAAAATAGCAGCTTATATTTCAATCTAGTATATCATAAGAAATGCTCGGTTTTTTCCTTTTTCATTCTTTTTTCTTTTTCTTTTTTTAATTTCAAGCAATTAAATCATCGATATTCCTAGAAAATTGGTTCATTAGATTTTCACTGATGTTATTGGAATCTCATAGAAATGCCATTTTTATTCGTTCTCGTCCATCTCTTCGAGGATACTCACCCCCAATTGAAAAGTATTAATTCATGGTTTCCTGGCAAGGAGATGAGACCTTAGTCTAGTAAACGAGAAAAAAAGTGGAAGGTAAAAAAGGAAAGGAAGAAAGAGAGAGAGAGAGAGAGAGAGAGAGAGAGAGAGAGAGAGAGAGACGGAAAAAAGTAGTTAAGACTTTCGAGAAATTCACAGATAACAACCATAAAACTCGACTGTTTAAAAGCTTCCGGTCGAGATTACTCTTAAGACTTACTCTAAGTCTTCCATATTATTATCAGTAACTTTTTCTTTGTTTATTAGTTTATATTTTCACCAAATTATTCGCCGTTGTTTATTCTTAAAATATTTAAAATTAAAATATCTCTCCTACTCTCCCTCTTTTTCTCTTTCTCTCTCTCTCTCTATCTATCTTTTCTTTTTCATTTTATTCATCGATTTAAATATTTTTTTATTTTATTAGCTTGATTGATTCTATCAGCATATTTGAAATATTATTTAACATTAATTTTACGAGCTAGTATTAAATCCAATAAAAGATTATTAATTTGCAATGGCATTTCTTGAAATATAGATAGATGGAATCTTTAAATAAAAATTTTACAGTATAAATCATTGCAAACAAGTGTTACAAAGTAATAAAATAAATATGTCGACGAATTTAATAATTATCGAATTAATATTCTTTCGGATTCCGACGAGTAAACATCAAAGCTCTAGCCTTCTATATGATTAAGTTTAAATAATTTATATCGATTAAGTTTATACGATTAAGTTTAAATAATTTATATCTCTAATTATTTTATAATTATTTAAATAACGTAATAATGTACATAAGGTATAATAAACTATTTATTCGATTTAAACAAAACTATATTTGTTTAAACATTAAATTCCGGTCAGTCATACCAGGAATTAAATTTTGCTTTGATATTACTTTGTATTATAGATAAAAATAGTATTAAGAAAGAGTAATATCACCGTTAACCAGTATTAATCCTTAGAAGCAGCATATAGAAATTTCCACATGATCAAAGCTAAGTACACGATATTACTTTCGGTATAATATTTAAATCTTTTTTAAATTTAAATTTTGAACCTTCTTTTTTTTAATTTAAAAATTTTAAACCTTTCTTTTTATGATACATATTCTATCGCAAATAATATCGAACTAATGGCCGTTTAAATAAATTTTAACTAGATGTAAATAAATTTAATTAGATGTAAATATTAAGCTTGTAATTTATTTATTATATCTGTCGTTGAAAGCATACATGCTTCGTACGAAAGATATTGAATAGCCTTAATGCATCCATTTAATACATCGAACAACGATCATATTTCGATTGGTTCCAATTGAGTTTACCAGATTATCGACGTTGTTTTAACTAGTTTGATGAAGCTTCATTCTGACGTATGTTTGTATCTACGTATATGTCTACGAGTCAAGATTTTTAACGTAATTCATATAATGACCGATAGTATATAGTTTGACCTTTCTAAAAGATACGGCAGAGTCAGAAAAATGAAATAAATCACAACTTTCTTTGATAATTCCTGACATATAATTTTATCATTTGACATATATCTATAAATTATATAAAATATATATAAGTGTATAATTGACAGAAATAGTGTACGAAGTACACGCAAAATGAACAAATAATTCTATATCAATATTTTGTTAATACATAGAAATATTTAAATCCATTGTCAATCTAATCCATTGATCGATTCAATCTTTTTACCATTTGATTAATTACAATAGAGTAGAGTTGTCAAAATTATCTCGCTTAAGACATCATAATGTCATATGTTCTATTTGATATTTAATTCAGATTATTATCCATTAGATAAATTAATTTAAAGAAAAAAAAAATATATATATATATATATGTCCGATCATTTCGAATATTTATAAATAATTGAAAGAATTCCTTTTCTAAACATTTAACTTCTTCGATAGATTTATTATATTCGCCATTAGATAGCTTTTTACAGTCGGCAATAAAAAAAAAATAAAAAAATAAAAAAAATTTATGAGGTACGATTTAAATGACCGGTAAGTAACTATCTTCCCTACTGAGTCATAAACTATGAGAAAATGGCTTGAAGAAAAATAGCATCGTCGAAGAAAAAAAGTAAGAAGAAATAGATATCTATGGACGAGGATAGAATGTTATTTGGTCACCGACACATACCTACCAATAAGAAGTTGTGACGTATCAACGGAAGCTATGCGCCTCGATGTTCAGCGAACCGAAACACGATCGTGCCTCGTATCCGGATCGTGTCGCGAATAATTGGACACCATGCGAAAGATTCTCCAAGCGATTTCAGGGACTACACGCGGAAAGAATAATATCATTATCGAGGAAAATAAAATAATTTGCGATAAGATGTGAAAGAAAAAGAAAAAAGATTCAAGAAAAGTTATCGCGTGTTGAATTTTTCAAATTGGAGTTATATTATCTATTTTAATAAAATGTAATATAATAGAGTATATATTTATATATATATATATATATATTTTTTTTTAATAGAATAAATGTTAGGATATCATAATATGACGATGCAAATTATTTGTGTTCGTAGAAAATGTATCATAAAATAGTTTAATCCATGTCGACTGACGACGAAGTAATAATATTGGAATGTTATCTTATCTATAGTTGAACTTTATGCTGTCTAACGCAAATTTCAACGATAAAGCTTGTAAATTCATGGAATGATATATACATATGTACCGAAATGTCCACGAAAGTATTCTAAGTCATTTGAGATATTAAAAAGTATATGTCTGTAACGCGATATTCTTCAAATTCTTTTTAATTAAAAAAAAAAAAAAAAAAAAAAAAAAAAGCATTGTTTTTTCAAAAAATAAATATATATATTTCGTTTGCGATATTTATAATAAAATAATTTTTAAATAATTCAAACGAAATTGTCCAAATATATTTCCAAGGAACGATAGAAAATATATATATATATATATATATATATATATATATATATACATATATATATATATATATATTTTCATATATATATACAGTATTTAACGAGAAGTTACAAGCAGAAAGAAAATGAATAATGAAAATGAATGAGAACAAAAAAAAAAAGGAACTTATCGAGTGTAACATCGTTAAAAGTTTAAAAAAATATTCGAAGGAGTACAATCGAGAAGTCTATCGAGAGAGTAAATTTCTCATAAGACAGAAAGGAGACCAAAATTCAATCGTTTATACGATGGAAGGGTGCGAGAGTCGTTATTAAAAGTGAATGGTAATTTACGAAAGTGTTTTGCGCCCTTTCGTACTATAACGATTGTTCCTGTGACGACGACGTAACCATACTAACAGCTCCTCTCCTCACATTCGTAATGTATAGGGTGAAATCCTCACCTCGACCAACTACGACACATTTCGCAGTGCTTTCGTACCATTTCGTAGTCAGATATACTAACGGCTGAGATTTTATAGTCCAATATCAAGGCTATATTACGAAGATTACTTCTCTCTTAAAGCCTGCGACGATATACAGTGGGTTACAACGATATTCGAGAAAACTTTTGAAATTGGATAATTTTCTTTCTTTCTTTTTTCTTTTTCTTTTTTTTTTTCTTTCTTTTTTTTTGACAACAAAGAATTGGAAATTTGTTAATAATTATAAAAAAGGCATCAAGGAAAGCATTAAGGAATAATACTTTACGTAGTTGCGATAAAGGAGAATTAAAAAATAATCTTTATTTTTTTATAAAAAAAAAATAAAAAAGAAAAAATAAAAAAAAAAGATCTTTAACAATAAATCATATTAGGATCCATTGATTTCGATAATATATATAAAGCATATATGTAAGTCAAGTAAGATACACGAAATGCATATATATGCCTTTTTGATACAATATTTTAATAATTATTATTTTATATTTTATATCGGTACCATGGCAAAAAGGAAATTTATTTATATTTTTCAAACACTTCATCTAACATATTAACACGTTTGAATTTGCTAAAAAAAAAAAAAGAAAAATAAATAAATAAATAAATAAATAAATAAATAAAAATCAGAATACTTCGTCCATTTTAGAGAAATTTAAGTATTCTATTTCAAATGTTTGAACATTTCTATATGTATATATTAGGAGACTGTATATCCATAGAGAAACACTACGTATATATGTTTATATAAATACTCATATATCGAAAAGAAAAGCACGGATAAAAGCTTAACTTTGAAAGACAAAAGGTAAACTTTCAGAAAATCTTTCATTTATCTCATTTATAGACCGTTAGACCAGAAATTAGCGAAGCTCTTAGCTTTCAAGATATTTGCTTTATCGAAAAACTCAATTAGGATATAAGAGTACTTCATCTCTTTGACCATAATTTGTAACTTTATCAATGTTCTTTTCTATCGTCATTGTTTTTTCATTGTTTCACAATATTTCAACGTAACTACTTGTACAATACTTTCTTTTACTTTTTAGAATCATTTTTTCTTTTTATTTTCTCATATTTTTATTCCCGCCCCTTTCTCTCTCTCTCTCTCACTTTTTCTCTTTCTCTCTTTTCTTCTATTCCTTTCACCTCAAATAAGTTTGTCGAAATGATGTTTAAGAAACATCGAGTACTCGCATCACAGTTTCTTTTTCTGAAAAAAAAGTTTACTCTTCGAGTTAACTCATGGTCCAAACTTATTCCCAGAAGGACATAGAAAGTACGTGATTTTATGACTCTTTTGTCCTCTTTACTCAAAGTCGCTGAGAAAGCTATTGAAGCTTGCCGAAAGAAAAAGAAAAAACTCAAAGTCAAGAAAAAGAAGGGGGAAAGGAGAGAGAGAAAAAAAAATGATAGTTACGATAGAGAACTATTATTTATTCTTTCAAATCATAACGAAATTCTAATCAATGTTATTCGATCCTTTAATTTTCCTTATTCGTATGTTTTCGAAATTTATTAAAAACATTTAATTCTTGAAAGAATATTATGTTAGAAACTTAAATGCGAAATCTATGAGAAATAAAATAATAAATTAAATACATAAACTCAAAGATTTTTCTTTGAAATAAAATATTTTTCAAAAAATTTTCGTTAAATAATTAAAATTTTCGTTAATTTCGTAATTAAAAATATCATTTATAATTTGATGTCTTTTGAAAATTTTTTCTATTTCCGCAAATCTTTTTTCTTAGAGTAAAATTATTCAATTCTTTTACGATGTTTATCCAAATATAAATAACCTCTGTATAAAATTTTATCATAACGTTTCTTATATTTCAATAATCCATATATATATATATACATAAAATACACGTACATCATATCATGATAAAAAATTAGATATAAATAATCTAATGATCAGATTTTAGAAGTTGTACATACATTGAAATAATTCAATCGCATTACTCACATCTTTCGATACTTCTTGATATATTTCGTTTTATATGGAAATATTTCATAAATGAAAATATAAATGTGTACTAATAATAATCATAATAATAGTAATAATAATAAAAAGAAGAATCACTTATGTATCGATTATATTCAATTTTTGTTCTGTTATCTAATATTATTCTACTATAATTGAGTTGGAATGACAGGAATCTCGGTAAATGCAAAACCGCGTCTATCGATTGGACAAATCAAATGTTCCGACAAAGCTCCTGGTAGATCACGTAGTCTATCTCGAGTAAACGTATACTATATCAAAGACGATCTGTACTCTCTGTATAGTCCCTGTAGATATTCTCGATACCACTGCTATTGTTCTCTGACAATCGACGATAATGAAAAATGTAATCAATCCAACTCGGACCATTCAAAAATAAGTGAATAAAATAAAAAATAGTAAAAGGAATTGAGAGAGTGGAAATGTGAATAGTAAAAGAACGACTTTTTCACAATTCCCAAATGGAAAAAAATCACGAGGTTCGATCGATCGAGCATGTCGTTGTACTCGATAAAGTGTTACGCGTGATGTTCTATGCTTGCTTATATACAGACAGGCTATAATCGACATTGATGATTCTGTATGATCGAAAGTCTCAAAACTTGTTTCAAAATGATATCAGAGACTTATCCCAATTTAGATTTTTCTTAAAGCTCATGAATATAATGTCGCTTGAGAACGGAATATCGATTGGTAATGTTATTAAACGATACCACATCTTCTTATCATTTTTCTTTCAAGACTATACCTATGTTTATGCTATACCTACATAAGTACATAGATCTACATTGATATATATATATATATCTATATATATATATATATATATATATATATATATATATATATATATCTATGTACATGATTTATTTCTCTGTAGAGACATTTCAGACGACGAATCTTAATTTTCTTTCTTTTATTTTTTTTTTATATTTCCAGAGAAAGTAAGAATAAATCCAATGATCTGGAAACATTCATTTATAAAGATAACATTAGATTATTGGAGATTCTAATTTCAAGATTGCATCATATTTATATCAATTTTATTTTTAAATGATCGTACATGCTACAAGAATATTAATATATATATTAATATAAATAATATAGTAAATATATTAATATAATAAATTAATATAAATTGATATATATATATATATATATATATATATATATATATATCAATTTTGGAGAAAAACATTATTATAATGGAAGAATGTATAGACATATGTTTGATATAAATTGATTCAATGTTTCGACCTAAAAAGGAAAAAAAAAAGAATGGTAATCGTTTGTGAATGAATGGCGTATATAAAATTGAAAATGTCGTATATGTCCGAATGGAAAATAACGTCTATTCTCAAGATCTAAATTGGTATATATGCTCTGTTGAAATAGAATGATTTCACTAGTTCAAACTCGTTTCAAATAAGTTGCTACATTTTTGAAGAGAAAAATAGAAAGATAGGGATAGACAGACAGAGATAGACGGACAGAGAGACAGAAGGAAAAAAAAAGAGAGAGAAAGAGATAAAGAGAAAATCGATCGAAATCGTAGCTTCTTTTCGTGCTCGTCGTAAAAACGGATAAGCCCTGACTGACTAACTAAAGCAATAATTTATGTTCCCATGCGAGTATAGCAGCCAATAACCGCGTCGAGATGGTAACGGTGAGTATATACGATGAGGTGCATAGGTTCGTCGGGTGATCGAAGTAGTTGGCGAATGGAAGACCGAAGGCCGTAAACGTTACCCTCCCTGAACTTGCATTTAACATGGGCTTGTACAAAGTGCACCTTGGAAATGCGCCACGTGAACGAGTGGTCTCCTTCTACGAAGTGTTCTTAAAATATAGGCCAAGACTTCAAAGACGAATTTGAACGATCTTATTATTGAAACAATGTCGTAAAAATTATATAGGCCATTATAAATGCTTTCTTCGTGAGATTTTAACCTTTTAAATTATATGGGAATAAAAGATATAAATGAGTATCACTTTGTCATTTGATTTATTTAGTATTTATCTGTAACAATACTACATTATTCTCATAATTATTCAATATAGAAATATAATGTTATGAAGTTGAATGAAATAATAAATATCAATTTATTAATCGATTTCAATCTTACACTGAAGTTTCTTTTTACTTGACTTAGAGATTTCGAGTTAACTGATAATTAAATTATTAGCCATCATATGTACATATATCTTTTATTAACAGACGAGAAAATAAATAGAAATGTTAACAATCAAGTGTAAGATATAACGATAAATAATTAAAATTAAATTAGCTAAGAGTCCTTTTCTCGAGATAATATTACTCATCCCGGCGTTTAAATTTAAATCTATTTATGAAGTCATTTGCTAACGAACATATACGATTTGTAGGATAATTTTTAAAGTATTTTGAACTATAAAAGAAGTATCTAACGAGTGTATGTGTGTGTTATGTAAAGTTATAAAATGTACATACATAGGTCAAAGTTAATTAACTCGAATGAATATAAACAAAAATGATATACATACAATATCGTATTTCTACAAATACGATGAAAGAAATAGGTTTTTTTTTTCTTTTTTTTTTTTTTTTAATTTCGATCAGATATGTTTGAAATGAAATGCATTGACGTAAAAATTGGAAATGTACACAATGAGTTTGTCACGTATTCGTTAAATTTGCATCATTCAATGATTTTTAAGAATAAAAATACAAATCGAAACTTTTCTCTCAAGAATTCATAGTACGTCGAAAAAGAGTTATCCATGTGATTCTTTTTCGACATCGTAATCGTTCGAAAAAATCGAGAAACGTGAAACGACGCTGGTGATAGAATAAAGTATGGAGAACAAGGGAGAAAGTAGGGAAAGAAAAGTTAGGAAGGAAAAGTTGGAAATAGCCCACAGGGCTACAACAGTAAATATATATATATATATATATATATGTACGTAAGTAGAAATATATGCCATAGGTATAGGTATTATATGTAGATACATACACACCTAAGCGAAAATCTCGAGTCTTTCCAGTTCGCGTTAAATTTAGCGAACAGATTTAGTAGCGGTTTCCGCTTCTATAGTCTCGAATACGAACAGTTTCTCGTCACATATTGTTATTGTAATAGTGCGATTCCATCGGTGTCAAGAGCTTTTACAACTCTCTCTCTCTCTCTCTCTCTCTCTCTCTCTCTCTCTCTCTCTCTTTCTCTCTTTTCATTCTTTCTTTCGAATTTCTTTTCTTTTCTTTTCTGTTTTTTTTTTTTTAATTAATAAAATCCTATTATATATTATCTCACACAATATACTTTTTAAACATTTAAATTTAATTCTTCGTTTTTCTTTTTATTCGCTAAAATTTTCTTTAACTAAAATTAAATTGTTCTCTCTCTCTCTCTCTCTCTCTCTCTCTCTCTCTCTCTCTCTCTCTCTTTTGGACGTACTTACCCAAGCTTTTTCTCCTTTACTAATTATATATGCTGAATGTGCAACTATCGTGATTGCACACGAAAGATTCTTCTCGCATCGTCTTTTTAAATTAAACCGTATGAAAAGAAAATGGTAGAGAGAATAAGTTAAATGCAGTCGCAAACATGTTTCCGCGCCATAATACGTAACGTCTTGCTGCATAACAAGAACCAGCTGCAGAATATTAAAGCAGCAGTCCCATATCATTTTGGCGCATAATTAGGTATCCTGTAAACGTACGCATACCGTTCTTCGTATATACTTTCATATACATATATGTTTAACATGTATTTATTATCATCGGTTATGTCAAATGGCTCGAATTATGTGCATATATAGATATTTACGAATTCTTTATTAATACGAATTATTGAGTAATGCCTCAATAGACGTAAGGAATTCTTAACTAATTGAATTTATTTATTTAGATAAAATTCCTTTTTTTTTTTAAAAAGTCACATAAAAATTTTTTAAGTTTTTACAAAGGAATATTCAAGTCTTTATTAATTTTTTCAACGAAATTTTCAATATTAAAATTCATTATTCTGTGCATATGTTTGATATGTAATATTCTATGTGAGTGACTATGTTGAACGCCCTTGCATTTTTTGCCAATAAATACAGAAAAAGAGAGAAAGAAAAAGTAATGTAGATTTAAAACATAAAGAAAAAAAGAGAGGAAGGAAGAGATAGAAAGAGAAAGAGAGAGAGAGAAAGAGAGAGAGAGAGAGAAAGAGAGAGAAAGAAAGAGAGATCTTTATGATTCTTCGATATCAAGGAACGTTATTGCACGCACGTTTACGAGAAACGTGAGCCTTGTTTTCTTATGACGAGTGAAATATATTCGATATCGAAGATACATTCGACCGATATCGATTGATCTCATGTATTATCGATTTTGCCCACGTATTTGCTTCCCCCTTACACTTCCTTTCCTTCCTCACGCTTTTGTTCTCTTACTTTTCATTTCTGGCGCGTTACGATCCTCCTGAATTCTTCGTTGAGTTTTGCACGACCCTTTACGCTGATAGAATTTCTCAAAGTGGAATTAACTATAAAAGAACTCCTTATAATTTTCAATAGAGCGTCTAACTTTCCTTCAACTTCGATGATTTTTTCCTCTTTTTTCTTTTTTTTTTTTTTTCTTTTTTTTTTGATACTCTTTATGTAATCAAATGCCAGTTTAACTAACGGCAAAGAATATGGTTAGTTCGTCGAGTATTCGGTTATTTCAAAAAGAAATTTCACCGCCATCGTCTTTATAGAAATCGCCAAGTTGTTCTTTATAAAAGCATTTTAAAATTTACTTTTTTCTTTATTTTTTATTTTTTTCTTTCCTTTTTTTCTCTTTAGAATTTAAATTGTTACGCGATAACAAGAAAGGATTTTTTTCAATCGAGAAAAGGAACTGTTATGTCCGATGATATTATTATCAATCTATATTATGAAATATTTACACGTAGTACACGTGAAGAAATGAAAGAAATTTTACTAGAACATTTTCAATCGGAAATAAAAGTTTAAAGATATGATTCCGAAACAATATCATTCGAATGATATCGTGAAATACGATATCGGCAACAGTAATTATTTACATTGACGCAAACGACAATAAAAACTCAAACGAATAATATATAAAAAATTATTTCTATAAGTAATAAATGATTTATGAGTTTTAAGTAAAACCTGTGGGAGTAAATGTCGTTAAAGATGAAATTTAAAAATATATCACATTTTTTTATTTTTTTTATTTTTTTTATTTTTTTTATTTTTTCTTTCTTTATTTTTCATCCCTTTGAAAGAAAGGGAAAAGAAAGGAACTCGAATGGCTATCGTAATAAACAATACAATATATTGACCGTTCTGTCGAATATTATTTTTTTTTTTTTCTTTTTAATAAATAACATGAGCGTTTGTTCTCGTTCATATCATTCTTGGTTCTTTTAAAACTATTTTTGCAATATACAAACAATTATTCGAATAGTTCATATTCCCGTATGCAATGATTTCCCGTAAGAGCAAATATCAATATCAACATTTCAACGAAATATATATAGAAAGTGTAAACATTGAGAGATAGGATTATTTAATTGTGCACATGAAAAAAAAATCCGGATATCTACGTTTTTTGTCAACAAATATTTTCTCTTTCTCTCTCTCTCTCTCTTTCTATATGTCTATCTATCTCTCTATCTCTATCTCTATTTATTTATCTTTCTTTCTCTCGTTCACAGTTTATCAATCGAGTCTCGTAATCGAAAAACTCTTTTTTTTTTCCTAAAATTTACGTAAATTAAAAATAGGAAGTTTTATAAAAATAGATAGTATCCGCATAGAGACATGTAACAAAAAAGAAAAAAGCTGTGCTCTCTTTTGTGCGTTATTTTTGTTATTACGTTCGAAACGTCAAAAGTTTTTCGAGAGAGACCAGTCTAGTCATACCGGAATAGAATGATATTTTTTCTTTCGTCTCTGACTCTAGCCTTCAACTTTCCAACGTGACTGAAACGCGACATTTTAATTGAAACGAATCACCGATGCGAGAAATTCGTCGCCGTCAAAAGCAACGTGGATATAACATGTGTCGACTGGTTTACCGAGTTTCAATATTTCATTTAACAGGATATTCATACGATAAAAAGTATAGTATTTAATGTCTAATGTCAATTTCAATAAAATCTTGAGCAGCATCCATTCTATAAATGCATTAGCGAAATTCTATTGTCGTTCACTCGCCCCTCTCTCTCTCTCTCTCTCTCTCTCTCTCTCTCTCTCTCTCATCTTCATCGAAAAGCGTTTCATGTTTTAACGTGAGAGACTTTTGAATTTTATCGATTTCATGATCGTTCCTCTGTCCAATCACTCTTTTCATATAATATGTTAGTATCTATATATATCTATACACTCCAGTAAATTTATAAGTCGCTATTAACCGAAATTGATTTTCTCGACACGCTAACGAGCAAAATGGAGATCGGTATTTACCTTCGAAGTTAGGTCGTTACAGCTCTTTTGCGGTGAGATCGAACGAGTTATTTTAGATCGAAGGTTGTACTTGCTTGCAAGTTCAAACACGATAATAAACCAAATATACTTTTTCTTGGATAATCGATCGTTTTATGAATTAATCGGTGTATACTACTATTGATTAGAAAACTTAGTTGGAATCCACATGTAGTTTCAAGTATTAGAAAAAAAAAAAAAGAAGAAAGAAAATTTAATTTAATAAGAGCAACGTACGATTTAAAGTTGATAACGAATATATCAGTTACATTCTAAACGAATAGGTATTTTCATCAATGAAGTATGCAATCATAGTTATTTGATCGCTTCGACGATGATAATGGGAATAAATTAAGCGCGCAATAATACACCTGCGAAATCATAATTAGTATCCACATATGATGGATGATCGTAACTAACTTGCGTGTTTACAACTGACAAAAATGCAAACATTTCACAAGTGAATTTTAAGTCTTATAGAGAAATATTAATTTATTCTTGACGAATAACATAAAATATTTTCTTTGTAAAACCTGACAATATATTATGGAAAGAAATTTATGTTATAAAAAAAAAAAAATACTCAACGTGTTGCGTTATTAAATTAATTTTAATAACAAATTTTTTTTTTTTTTTTTTTTTATCGAACGACAGAATAATAAACATAAATAAGAAGAAGAGGAAAATTCTCGAATAGAAATAAAAAAAAAATTGTAGAATTTCTTTATTGAATTTTTGTTTTGTTTTGTTTTTTTATTAAATAAAAAATCAAGCAATAAAAATCGAAAGATAAAATCAAGAAATAAAATTACATTGATACAATGACGAACTTAGTTCTCATCGGAAATAAAATAAATACTTTAAATCGTTAAAGAAATACTTTAAATCGTGCAAAAGTTAATTATCGATCCGGATAAGATTCAATTCGAATCTTTGAAGTACCTCATGATAATCTATCCGATTATCTTCAATGCATGGTTATTCTCGATTGGAATCTACTAATTCGAAAAATCTCTATCCATGAGTATCTTCGAATTCGAGCAGAATTTCATTCTCAAGAAAGAGAGAAAAATAGAGATAGAGAGAGAGAGAGAGAGAGAGAGAGAGAGCACAGATAAGTTATTCGCGATAATCCATCCCTTTGATCTTTTTTATCTCATTTAACGACATGATAAGTTGAAAAATTTAATTTTCCAAGGTATTTAAGATTTCAACGATTATATCTCTCGTTTATAATTAATCACTTATAGAATGATTAGTATGAACAGAGTTGTATAAAATTTTGGCAAAGATAAATGATATAAAATCGTTCGAAAGAAGACAGTGAAGAATCAATATTTTAAATGTCTTATTTAAGCAATATATCGTTTTAATCCTCTCTCGATAAAAGTATAAATATTTAAAAATGTTTTATTTAAACGTGCGCGACAATGTCAATGTTGTAATATTTAATTTGTAAAGATATTTAAAATTTCGAGAATTCTCTCTTTTTCTCTCCCTCCCTCCCTCTCTCTTTCTCTCTCTCTCTCTCTCTCTCTCTCTCTCTCTCTCTCTCTCTCTTTTTCTGTCGATTTAACTCGGCTTATCACTCATTGTCAGTGCAATAAAAAAAACTATATAAAATCGTTATCACGAAAATCGTATAAAAGCATTCAAAGGAGAATTATGGAATAAAATAAAAAAAAAATTCAGGTAGAGAATAAATCGGATTTGAATGTTTTATTTACAAGGAAATTTATATTTTTCACTGGTTCCGCACACGTTCCGCACGCGTGCATCGTATCCCGGGTGATAACGTGCAAATGCGAATGCGTAGCTCGTCGTGTTCGTAAAACACGACCTTCGTTTATTCGATCAGGAGTTGGATTCGGTACGGCTACTGCTCAAGTAATAGGTGGAAGGGACAGATGTGCATGTTCGGAATCGTTGAAAGCAAGTCGATTCAATTGAAATATCAGCTTATTTACGGATCGCTGAGGTGCATTGACGAATCCAATAAAATCGCGAAAGCTCGGCGTATAACGCTTCAACAATTTCATGGATCTTCCAAGCTTGGTGCTTTTATTGTACGAAACAAGCCTTTTTATTCACATGCCAATTCGATTTGAACAGATAATGTGAAAAGATATCATGCGGTAAATTAAAACAATCAAAATGATTTTTCTCAAATTCTTGATATTGGTTATTCGAACGACCTCTTATATCCTTTATATTTTATATTTTCTCTCTTTATCTTTCATCCTCTTACCTATGAAATAATACACGAGATTTTACAAGCAAAATCATTCATGATTATAAACCATTTTATTTAATTCTCTAATTATGGCAATTTCTAAATTGTTTTCTCAACGATCTATCTTATCCACTTCGACTATACTTAATGATCGTGTTGTTGATCGTACGTGATGTTATTCCCGTCTTTTAATGAAGAGAAATTATGAGCTACCATCAAGAATAAGTAATAAAAATTGACAGGATCGTAAAAAAGTATACGAGCTATAATAATGAAACATAATAACTACAATAATAATGAAATTAATTTAAATATGTCGACGATATTATTAATATGATCAATCGGAGAGGAAAAAAATTCTTGTTATTTCAATGAAAAATGTATACTTTTACTTTGCTTTGTCGTGAAAATGAAAAAAAAAAAAAGAGAGAAAGAAAAAAGAAAGAAAATGAACAGAAAAAAATGTCTTTTCAGATCAAAGGTTAAGCGAAATTTCATCGACATCAAGAAAGCTATGTGCCAATTCAGCGGAAATGTACGGGTAGGAGCTATGAGCTCATGACCCAAGAAGACCTGATTCATGCGTCTAAGAAGATAAAGGAAAAGAATGACTTCTCTATCGTCGACAGCTCGCCAGTATATCTTCCTTTCCTGTGTCTGACTTCGCACCTTTGCCTTGAATTTCTTGGCGTGTCTGGTTACTTTCGAAAATTTTCTCCACACGTTCTCTCTCTCTCTCTCTCTCTCTCTCTCTCTCTCTCTCTATCTTTCTCTTTTTCTCTCTTTCTCTCTTTTTTTCTCTTGTCAACTCTTTGACATTTTCCTCTACGGAGATGAATCGTTCCAAGATCTAGTTACAAAATTTATTACAAAATACGTTGGAATTTATTTCGAGAATATCAGTATTACTTTAATGAGAATTTCGTCGTATATTTCGACATATATATGTATATATATTGATATGTCTTATATGTATTTATATAAAAAGAAGAAAGAGAAGTTAGTTATTTTTATTAAACGTTTAAGAGTTCCTTTTTTTTCTTCAGTTCACTCACGAGAACGAGTAATTATCATCATCCGGAAAAATGTATAGTCGGGTAATACATCAAGTACGGTAAGAAGTTATATCGAATGGTTGTTCAATCAAGAAAATTTAAATCTACTTAATGGACGTCTAGCGAGCTTGTAACGGAGACCGACGACGAGAGTTGCACTAGACACGCGAACTCGAGATCTTTGAGCACGATAAGTTAGTCGTCGAATAAAAGCATCGAAACTACAACGAACGACGGCGATTTGCATTTCCCGCCCTTTTTCACGAACGATCGTGATGTTTTCCATGACAAATCTTCCGGCATCTTATAAACGATTCAGATTGGTTCGTATGAAAATCGAGAGAAAAAAAAAGCACAATTTAAATTTCTCTATCTTCATTTATATTTATAGAAAATTGTAAAACAAAAAATATGAAATTTTTAAGATAAATAAATCAAAAAAAAAAACAAAAGAATATCGCTGAAACGATAAAAATGATTTTCAAAAGTCCCTTGATACACTTTTAATATCCTTACGTACATTGTTTAAAAATAAAAATATTTCTCATATCGAAATATAATAATTTCTCATATCGAGATATAATAATCATCGTTCATCATCATAATTTTATAAATACCAAAAAAAAAAAAGCAAAAAAATCGAGCATCAATAATCGTTGATATTCTCACAATAATCCAAGTTCTTAATATACATACACATGTATACAAAACTTTAACATATCTACCAATGTCAGAAGAGATTTCCGATACTTTCGTTCAGATTCCGATACTCACATTGCTTGAACAGAAATCAGAGACAATCTATAATTCGAGGATAAATATACAGATGCGGCCAAATATTTATCATCTCAGATTCTAATAATAGATAATAAATATACTTTTCGAACAAATAAACTGTGGTTTGTTCGATTTAAGAAAATAATTGATAATATCTATTTGATATGGAAAGGAACGATTGATAAATTGAACTATCGTATCGAATTTACATAATGATTTCGTTTGTGTTTGTTTAAAAAATTAATCAAATAGATCCATATTTTGTAAGACAATAATAATATAAAAGGAAATGTTTTACGTCATTTATAAATGATACGTTATATAACGTTCGACAATCATAGATTAATTCAAGATAAAAATATGCTTTTCAGATAACGTAAGAGAATAAAAGGACAAACTAAAACGGCATTGAATGATATCGGAATTTACTTTTGAGGAGTTGAGAATAAGAGTAAGATATATAAGTAGTTTCCGATGAAACTCGAAAATCAAAACAGATAATAAAATAGATGAGATTGTTAAGTGTACCTTAGGTGATCATTTGAACCGAGGTATAATTCTTTTAAAAAAATAAATAAAGAATCGTACGAATAACTTCACGTTGTGAAATTCGATAAATTATTTCCTGTATATCGTGTTCGTTTCATCAATACAATCGAAAAATACAATCATGAAATCCGTTTACTGTAAATTTATCGATCCTCACTTCATCATCTTGAACGATATGGCAAAAATAAAAGAAATAATAGAAATTTATTTAAATACGATTTGAAAGTAATTAAAAGATGGAAAAGTTGGCGATTGTAAGTAGAAAAAAAAAAAAAGAAGTAATTCAATTTAATTTGAGATAACTGAAAACGGACAAATTGGATTTGTAGGATGCTCGTGATTTCAATCGCATCGACAATTAAAAGTTTCTCGTAAAGCTCGATCGACCATTCCTTTTCTATCGCTTTTATAGATACGTCTTAACTTACTACAATGTAACTATTTCGTCGTTTAATATTGCACATCGTATAAATAATTTTAATTTTATTTTATATATAAAGTAAAAATATATCATTAAGTATTAAACGATTGCTTTAATTAATTTAAACGTAAGGAAGAGTATACGAAAGCTTCTTTAAAAATTTTACTATTATTGTCTCTTCATTCGAAAATATTCAAATGAATTCGTATAAACTGAAGCTGTCCTTCTAATTTCATACTTTTTCTCTTTCTCTCTCTCTCTCTCTCTCTCTCTCTCTCTCTCTCTCTCTCTCTCTCTCTCTCTCTCTGTCTCTATTTCTCTTTCTCTTTCTACTCCTTCTTTTCTACTGCCACTTTAATATAAAAATAATGAATGCAGGCGATATTCTTTACGAAACATAATTATATTTGAGAATTGAATGTAACGAACGCGATGGGTAGTGTAATTGAATGAAAGAAGAGAATTATGATCGCCGTCAACGCCATATATAAGACAATTGCTTAATAAAAAAAAAAAAAAATGTCAGGTATAAAAAGTCGAATAGTTAACGAAGAAAAAGAGATATATATATATATAAAAAAAAAAAAGAGAAAAGAATAGCCAATATTCAAAACAAGAATAGAACGAGAAAGTAAGTTGAAAGTGAAGAAAGTTATACGCTTGTATCGAAGGTAATATAAACTTTCGTCTAACTCTCGATAGATATAGAAGAATCTCGATTTGGATAAAAGTTGCAAAAAGATAGAAAGAAAGAAAGAAAGAAACATAACCGGACGGTAGGTCACTTTGCGTGTTAGAAAAGTCTAGCGGCGGTACTGAAATTCGTGGTAAATTTGAAGTCACGCTCACGGCTGGCTAGAAATGAGAACTGGAAGCTTGCCAAATAGTCACGAGAAGAGGAGAGCAAACAAGTAAAGTTTGAGAGTATTTCGTTAGACACGTAGAAGGTTTTACGTGTATATGTATATAATTTGATACATACATACGTAAGCACGTGCACGCGTGATTTTTTTTTTTCTTTATTTATTAATAATTAAAATATTTATTAATATTTTTTCTTTATTCATTAAAAATTGTATGCTGTTATTTTTAACCTTTCCCAATGTTCTTTTCTCTCTCTCTATCTATCTATCTATAAATTTAGCTATCTTTCTCTGCATTTTCTTGGAAATATAAATTTACAAACAGAATAATAAAAAAAAAAAAAAAAAAAATGGAAAAAGCATACGATAAACACCGGATATTTCTTTTTTCCGGGAACAAATTTAGTCAATCTTCATTCAGGAAAAAAAGGGGCGTCAGAATTATTTCGTGACTTGGATTTCTAAAAGGGTATCCTTAATTTTCTTATTTCTATCTGAACACATTCTTCTTTCCTTTATCTTTTGTTATCTTTATTTTTTTTGCCACGCCATGCAACCATCTTTCTTTCTTCTCTTTCTTCTCTTCTTTCTCCTCTTTCTTCTCTTTCTTCTGCCTCTTTTGCTCGTTGGAGCGTGTGTTAGAGCGTATACTAGCTTTCAGTGAGAAAATTAGTTCCTCTTAACACGAGAGTAAATGAGACGTCCATCCACGTTACACCATGGTGAATTGGAAGTGAAGAATTCTATGTTCCTTCATTTCTTCTCTCTCTCTCTCTCTCTCTCTTTTTTCTTTTTTTTCTATTTTACCGTCATTTCAATTACTAAATCGCTTCGATCAATAAAAATTAATTAAAATATGAGAAATTCTTTCTAGATCGATCGTAACGATTTTGCTTTAAAAGCGACATCGAACGTTGTCGCCTTAATAGTCGCGTGTTACGCTCCGCCAAACCATTAACCCAGTGATTATTGCTTTTTAACGCTCTTTACGCCATTAAGAATGAACGCACGTAATGATCCATAAAATCGGAGGAAAGTTTCTCAACCGTAACTTTCTATGATACGACAACTCATTGCTCTCTCTCTCTCTTTCTCTCTCTCTGTTCTTTTCTCTTCGTCTATCTATCCTGATAGTCCCTATCAGAGTAACAAATTTTTAATAATAGGACAATAAAGTGCACACACGCAGACTTCTTCTTTTATTATAGAGCTTCCTTAATTACGAGTAACTATAATGAGGATCCCGTTACTACTGCTATTCTGCTGCTGCTGCTGCTACTGCTGCTGCTACTATTATCATTAATTTTTACTTTTTGTTTTAGGTTTTTTTATTTTTTTTTTTTCTTATTTTCTATCTTTTTATTTTTATTTTTTATTATTTGTTCTTTTTTTTTTGTTACAGAATATTCTACGTTTTTTTTTTTTTTTCTGAAACAGAATATACCAAAAAAAGGATATTCTATTTCCACGAGAATATGTCAAACTGAAAATTGGAGAAGATAATATTTGCTCGTTAGTATACTGACGAAGAAAATAAGCTGCTGTTTTAATAAATTCATTTGCAAGGAATTTATTAAAAATATATACAACGAAAAAAAGAACAAAAATTATTATCTGTAAAACGAATACGAAGAAGCATAAAAGGAGGAATATGAAGTGAAGTCACGTAGAAATGCAAATAAGAATTCTATAGAGAAAGATTCTTTTATCAGGTTCGATGAGAAAAAATGAAATAGAAAAACCGAAAGCGAGAAGAAGAGAGAGAGAGAGAGAGAGAGAGAGAGAGAGAGAGAGAGGAAAGAAAATTCACTTAAGTAATGGAATTCGCCAATACAAAAAAATATTATCTCAAAAAAAATATATATATAATTATTATTATTTCTCATATCCTTACATGTAGAAAATTATTTTAAGAAATTTAAAAAATGAAATGAAAGAAATTTTGATGAAAGATTGTCGTACAAAACAAGTAAAAGGCGTCCTTTCTTTCCTGCATGAAGATAATCATGTTGGAATATTGTGTAAGAAATAAGAGATGGAAAAAGAAGTGAAAAATAGCTGAGCAATCATGCGAACGTATAAAAAGAATTTTCAAAGGACGTAGAACACAACTCGCCTTGAGACGAACATTTTTAAAAAATTGTATATATTTTCTAACGAGTCATTGTTTCTTTTTCTCTCTTTCTCTCTCTTTCTCTCTCTCTCTCTCTTTCTCTCTCTCTCTCTCTCTTTCTCTCTCTCTCTCTCTCTCTTACTCTTAGCTATTATAATATATATTCTACTATTATCTATTATGATATATCTTATCTATCTATTTATGTCTATCTATTCGTTGAAATACTTTGCATCAAAAGAAAGAAATACGAGGATGATGGAAGGAATCTTGAAAGTTTCATCTCTTCTAACGGGACGTAAACGAGAAGAAAAAATACGGAGATGAAGTGTAACAGTATTCATAGCAATTAAGTTGAAAAATAGATGCCAGTTAAAGAGCCAGTTTCTCAGGGAAAACTTTGACTAGTATATGCACATGTATATCTATACTCTTCGTATTCCATCTAATTGAGAACACGGTGTTACTATATCCTGTTATTAAAAAGCATCCAACGCAACTTTTCGAGCTAATTATCTGCATTATTCGTGCGGTAAACTTTCAGATGAAAGAATATCGAATTTAATCGTTATTCTTCTTATTGTTAATTTTGAAATATCTATATATATATTTGCATGTCATCTTTTGTAAAAAGTATAGAACGTCTTATCGTTTAAGAGATATTAGACCTTAACAAACAATTTGTGATATGATTTTTATTTATATGTTTATATATATATATATATATATGTTATATTTATTTTTATTTATATCCAAATTTATAAGATAAGCTCAAGTTTTGATAAAACCTTAAAAACTTCTCTGATTATAAATCTAATATGCATAAATCTAATTATATATGTAATATAAAAACGATCATAAATGTAACTTATAAAAATTCTGAGAGAAGTTCGTTAAAAATGTATCGAACAAAGAAAAGGAGATCGATTAAAGTATTTTTTCAGTGTTCTCTTTTTCTTCAATCGTAGCTCATTGCAATGATAGTTTCCCTTTGCCGAATATTACGAAAACACATGACTCGCGAGCTTTGAAAGTTTCACAGGAACACGAAAGGAAACATTTCAAGAAAATACTCGAGAATGTAAGGTCGATCGATAGAGAAAAATATTCTCGTCTTGATGTCGGACGATTTCTCGCGTGAGTTTTAAAAGAGCAACGAATAGCCCGTGGTGGAATTTGGCGCACAATGCGAATCGTGGAAATACGACAGAAGAAATAAGACGAATGAGGCTGCCTTTTGGAAGAGGATTGAAAAAGCAACGGTTCTCACGAGTATTCGTGAGAAACGATAAAATCAAGCATGAGGATGGAAAAAAGGGTTTATCGTTGTTGAGAGGCCGTCGAGAGGCCGTATTTCGCGTTCGAATTTGCAGTCGGATGAACGTTACTTTAGAGAGTGAAAGAGAGGAAGAAAAAGAAAAAATGAGAGAGAGAGAGAGAGAGAGAGAGAAAGAGAGCGAATGTTACAACGAACGAAAGAACAAGAGAGAACGATAGAGCCGGCAAGGATAAGTGGTCCTTTCAAGCGAGACTGTCCGCCTATCGTAAAAATGTGTGCTTGCACGTGTGCCCTAGATTTCGGTCAAAGTGCTGACCAGCCGCAGCCCTTGCGAAATTGTTATGAAAAGTTGTGCATTTCGAACGACACTCTCTCTTTCTCTCTCTCTCTCTCTCTCTCTCTCTTTCTCTCTCTTCAATCTCTCTTATTCCTTTTAATGGTTAAGTTTTTAAAAAAAGAATAAAAAAGAAAGCAAAAGGAAAATGTCAACAATGTAAAAGTCCATTTCGTGTAATACTTTTACTATTTCGTAGGTTTACACAACGAAAAGATTAAACGGGGTTACACGAGTTATCTAAAAAGTAAACGATCTAAAGAACGAAATATTTGTCTTATTAAGCACGACATGTTTGTCTTATTAAGTACGAAATATTGCGTCTCAAAGGCAAACACAAGTTCCATTGTATCTGCAATTATGGTATTCCTAATAATAGCGTAAAATAGAAGAATAACATGTAGCTGTACTCACGTGACATTATTTGTCATTATTAGGAAGAATTGTTTGTACCATCTCTCTAGTTTTTCTTTTCTTTTTTTCTTCCCTCACATTTTTGTCAGAGAACTTTAATCACAATGAATCCTTATTATACACATTTTTAAAGAACTCTTTTTATTTAAAAAAAAAAATTTTCATTTTTCTGAGTAATATCAAATGAAAAAAATATTACGAAATTTCGACGGGAGAAGCTTTATAAAACTAGTTATCTATTTATACCTGTTATCGTGGACGTATACATAGGACGACTATAAAATCAATAGGCAATGTCTTAGTAGGTAGCTAAGTTAGAGCGAACATATCACGTAGAAAAAAAAAAGAAAAATATTTCGAAGACGATCCAAAGATTTTCCTTGGATTTAAATTTCTTCTTGATTTGCTAGAATTTAAAGATAACTTTTAATAATACGTTTTCTTCGAGTCAGATACAATTCAGGTCAGGATTTTCGATGAAATGCCAAACGCAAAGCGACGGATTTCTTTCGGCGAGACAAAAGAAATCGAAGCAGACGAATAAGCCGATAATATCTGACATTCCTAACCGCTGTTGACCCAAATATTTTTAGCAAAATTAAAAATATATTTACGTCATTACGTAATCGTAATAAAATAACCTGAGAATGATCGATCAATCACCTTATTAGAGCAATGAAGTTTATATCGAAATATTCGTTCTAATGACTTTTAATTCTTGGCCATCTACGGTATCAACGATAGAACCTCAACATTTTATTTCAATTAAGAGTGATATCGATAAAAAAAAGTTTGTATGTAATTAACACTCGGTGTAATGTCAAGTTAAATTGTTCGATAATACTTCAGTATGAAAAAATGTCGAACTATTCAAAGATTCGGATCTAAACTCTATAAAAGTTTATCTCTCATCTTCTCTCTCTTTCTTTCTATACATATATTATATATCTGTCTATCTATAACATCTATCTATCTATTTCTCTTTCTCATTGGAAAATCTTTCTGCGATCCAGCACATTCGTGGCTTTTGCCCCAGGATGATAAGTCATCGTTCGCGGGTACTTTATTTCCAGGCGAATAACGGCCGACGACACGGAAGTAATCCGCGTATTTCTCTCCTTCCATCTTGAGTTTTACAATCGATAATCCGTGGCGGTCCGACGGAAAGCATGACGTCGGAAAGCATGTCCTCGGTGATCGATGTCGCTTACACGTTGGTATTATTGGCTGTAAGCGTTATACAGGCTCACTTTGCATAACTTTTAAATTATGCGTTCTATGAAAAATTGTTGTATACAAAAGTTGCATAGTTTCAAGAGGATCGTTAGATAGGCATATCAATTTTTTTCTTAAGTGAAAACGTTACGTAGCTTTGAAGGTCACAAGTTTGCTTTTTTAAATGAAATAATAGATAATTCTTATCGATTATATGTATATACATACGTCGGTTAATATTTGAAAGAAGTTTCAATTCTTAGTAAAAATATAGTCATCTTTATCGATTTTAAATCTAACATTTAACAAAGCGTTCTACTTTATTTCTTTAAATTAATTCTTCAATTTAAAAATTGAATATCGTTAAAAAATTTAAGGAGGTAACTTTGTTTACTTGACAGTATTGACCAACACGAGTAATCTTATTAGAAAATCTTTTAACTTTGGTATAAAATCATTTTTTATACAACGTATAATTTAAAGTTAGTTATTCGAAGTGTGTGTATATTACGTGTCTCAAAATTTCTATCATATTGCGATAACTGTGAAGTAACTGTACTAGTTATAACGAAATCAAATGAACTTTATAAATCGAGCTATAATACATTTTGTGTCGTCTATTCACCATTCTGATCTTCATTCTCTCTTTCTCTTCATCTTCCTCTTTTGAATTTTTAAAAATTTCATTTACCGATCGTACTTCTCATTAATTAATAATCCCGATAAAAACTGAACTTTGTGACCCTATTAAAGAAAGATATTTTCTTCTACATAAGTTCTTCGTACTCATTAAATGACTAATACAACGATTTTCTCTTCATTCTACTGCATAAAACGTAAAATAAAATGATTAAATATAATAAATTTCGTTTTTGAACTTTTTCCTTTTTTTCTATCTTTCATAAAACATACGCGATGATTATCGCGTGTATAATAATTTACAAAGAGTAATTTAATTTAATCTCACTATAATAATTGGATATTAAATGTAAAGGGAATAAAGATGAATTGTAGAATATTTTTTCATTACAAAACATTTATGATATGTTATAAAATTCTATCTCAATTTATATTTTTTCCATTGTTATTATTGTCTTTATTACTGTTAATAGATATTAATATTTTATAAACATCTTGTCAAATAATAAATTCCAGAATAATAATTTGCTTAAGCGATTTATGAGTTCCTTTTTTATGATATGTATTTAAACGACAATAACATATGAATGTAACACAGAGAATTACCCTCGGAATATTTTGTCGCCCGTGAAAATTAATCCGCCACTCTTGTCTCGACTTTTCTCGAGCTAACGACTCGACTCCGACATGTAACTAAAAATATGTAAATAAAAGTCATAATTGCTATGAATCAAAAAGAAAATAAATTACAATGTCAACTTTAAGAAAATATAACGAACTCGCGATATTTTCTCACCCTATAAATAACTGTTGTTTATTTCCTTATTAAATAATCGTGAATTTTTTCAATTGGCCATTGTTGATATTAAAATCTTTTCTCGCCAAAAATGACGAATACTCGATGAATTAAAATTTTCTTTTTATATACAATATTTATAACTATTGTAGTTATATAAATACCTATTCGTTATTACTTGCGGAGAATGAAATCGATTGAATAGGAAATAACTTGACGTAAGCATATGTAAATGTCAAAGAAGAATCAATTAATAAAGCTTAAAGTTATTCTATTCCTTTTATTGACGATGAACGAAAAGCTCTACGAATTTGATGCATACTCATATACCAAATGAATCCTGTGAGTCTCTATCTATATTTTATATACCTTTCGTCTATATATATATATATATGTATCTATATATATCTATATATATATATATATATATATATATATATATATATATGTTATATAGTGTGGAACATGGCTTCTTCGAAATATTAATTATTCCTACTATTTATATTTCACATCAAAATGAACGAAAATGGTAAATCTCGATCTGATATTTGTATTTGCTTTTACTCGTGATGAATGAACTCTATGGACTCTATATATATAATATATATATATATATATATATATATATATATAAGGTGTACATATATATATATATATATATATATATAAGGTGTACATATATATATATATATATATATATATATATATAAGGTGTACATATATATATACACCTTATATATGAACTTTGTTAATACCTACAATATATAAAATCAGTTTATTAAAAAGAACTTGAATATTGCTGGTTATCATCAGTTGGAAGAAGACTTTGCTTCAGTAAAACAGAATATAGTTAATATTTCTTTTAGGAATAAAGTCTTTTGTAGTATCTAAAACGTCCTCGTAATTACCATCCCATGAGACTATACCGTATATATACTCTTAATAATGTTTCTACATCAATCCTTGTATTACTATCCTGTTTTTTCATATTTTTTTCAAAAGAAGAAAAAAAGAAGAAAAAGAAAACGAGAAAAGAAAGTAAAGAATAAAGGATCGATGTAATATTGGCTACTCTTATCGTTTTCTTTTGTAATATTGTATATCAAAAGAATTTTGAAAAATGAAGACAGCATCGATCTCTCGAATGCTCTTTATCGCGAAATACTAATGTTGCACGCTTACACTGAAATATCCGATTTTAAATGTTACCACTTTGAAGCTATTCATCAAAGCATGTAGAGATCGAAAGCTTTTATAAATGAAATTGGTTACGGTAAAAAGATTCAATAATTATATTCAATAAAAGACTACATGATAATGGAGAGAATAGAGTCTATTGAAAATGAAATACAGTTATTAAAATTTAGGGATAAAAATGAGCTTAAAAGAGACTTAAATGTCAGTAGCGAACAACGTTTAAATAATAGACATAATAATCTTCTTGTTTGTCTACGTGCACATACACACATACATAAACATATATATATATAACGAGTTGAAGATATTCAAATTTTCAACGCGAGAATGCTCGATTCCATTGAAAACCACCAACAGGATAATCCATCGTTTCTATAAAATGATGCACGAAGATAATTACTAGACAAAACGCAATTAATCTAAAAGTACGTAATCCTCTAAAAATTATTTATGAAATTTTTAAGATATCTCGTGTAGATAAATGCTATTTCGTATAGCGCGTCAATAAATTCAGTGAAATTATTATTGATAAAACTGAAAGCACAACAATATAATTTTTAAAAGAATAATATCTATTCGGTCAATTTAATAATTATTATAATTGCAATGGAAAAATTTTTCTCGAAATTTAAAATTATTCATATTGCGTTCGTAAATGTGTTGGTATTTAATGAAGTTAATAATTCGATCAACAATGATTATACCACGGTTATTAGTACCTAATTTGTCAGCACTATTTTAGCAGACAAATGAGTGATATAAATGCAAATGAATTGGTAATGATAAAAACCGTAAAGATAACGTGCTAAAGTACGCCGTTCAAAAGCGTTGAAAATGTATGTTTATACATTTTTCTCGTTCTCATCATAGGGAAGAGGAACCTTTATCGTTAAGAATAATATCCCATGAGAAAAACAAATATTAATGATCTATCAATCATGCCATCATTTCTATCACGTATATATAAATAATCACTTATGCAATAAGTTAATTGTTCTTGAATACATGATTTCAGTAAATTAAAAATTTATTTGATTTTACGTAATTCAAAGTAAAACATTTGAAATCTGAGGAAAAGAAATATCTCAATCGACACGTTAATTAAGCTCTCAAGAAACATGTAATAAACTATTCAAAAAGAAAATACGACTCTTGATCATTTCTCTTCTGTGTAAAAGAGTGTAAAAGAGAATGAGAGAATATACAAGCGCACGAGATTGTCAAGTTTGAAAGTGCAATTTGGATCGTTGAAGGCGTGCCGATTACTTCGGCAGACGAGACGAATTTACTTCCATCGCTTAGAACTTTCCAACTTGTAATTAGCCCCATGATAAGGAAAGATATCGTCGAAGAATGATTACTTCTTATATAATCAACCTTAGAACACTTATCACTATCGTAAAATTAATTACAATATTTTTACGGTTCTCTTTCATTCACTTAATATCTGGATATTTACTTCATTTAATATCTACCGCATTAATTTTCTAAAACTTTTCTACTGTACCGATCGAACATTGATTAAAGAGTCTTTAATAAAACTCTAGAACAAGTAGAGATTAGATCGTATAAGGATTCTACAGAATAAGTAGATCGTTCTCGTATAATAAAAAAGAAAATAGAAAGTTTTTATTGTATATTCTAATTTGTTTCCATTCGATGAATATTTTCTCATATCGTTCAAATTAAAGAATATCGAAGAACTTCGTGTAGATTGATTTTTAAGAACGATCTAAATTTGATTACATCGATTTGATTAGATTTATTTTCGAAATTTTTACTCGTTCGAAATTACAAATTTTTCACTATACCTACATTATTTTCTTCTTTGAATATCTCTCGTGAAGAAAAAACGTCATTATTTTTTTTTCTTTTTTTATTTTTTTTTTTTTTTTTTTATCGAATGACAAACAAAGAAAAATATGTATATTTATTCGATTGTATGAAAAACAATAATAATTTTTGATCATATGGAAAATTCTTCAATTGAAATCACAACATGTGTTATCATTTCGAGAAACATTTTAATTATTCGCAGTCGATTTAACATACATTTCTCATTTCTACGTAAATGTTGAAATTTCATCGATTTATCCAAAGCTCATTATATTTATCTGAATTTATCGTTACGTAATAATATGCACATATTAATAATCAGCCATATAAGGCAATTTATTTATTATAGAAATTTTTCCTTTAATTTTCACGTATAATATACAGCTACCAATACTGACAGCCAATCCCATTACTAAACGATTAATTGAAACGTTTGTTGGACGCAAATATTAGAATAAATGTATGATATTATTATATTTGATATTAATTCGATAATAATCGATGAGCTTCTATATATCGATTTCTTTTTTACGATTCTCTCTATCTCTTTCTCTCTCATATTAATCATGTATCTGATAGGTCAAAAGGGCAGAGTTACTTTTAATAGAAGACAAAGATTTAATCAATAGAATTCATTTCTTAGTTTTACGTGTATATAGCAAAAGCAAAAATGAAGTCGATAAATCAGATTATATGGAATGCCAGTAAAATTTACGATTTTTTTTTTTTCACGTTCTGTTCTGATGAATGAATAAATCTTTGTGAAACTTTCTTGATCGTGGAACTTTTAATTCTTAGATCTAATAAGAAACTGATTGTAAAACCGATGATTGCGAAACCATTATTTTCATGAATAATTCATTGAGCAAAATGGATAATTAAATAATGTAGCTCAATGTATTCTTTGAATATATGTAATATAATAGATATTAATTTATTAAATTAAATTAATTTAATTTAATAAATTATATTGATTTAATAAATTGATATAATTTATAATAGATATTAAGTTAATGTAATTTATTATCGTATTTGTTTCACATATCGAAATGAGCAATTATTATAATAAGTACATAATACTTGAAAGAAGAAACGAAAGCTCCATCGTACTTTCGACTTACGTGCGATAGGATTTTATTTGAACTAAATCTATCATGCATTATTAATATTTCGATGGTTTTTATGAATCTCCTTAATTAGACGCGATTGCAAAGAATTTTTCAGATCGGTGAACTCTATCTAAAGCGTAGAATTGAAAAATCTAAAAAAATTAAAATGGAAAATGAAAATTCCCTGCCTGAAATTAATTCCTCGTTAAAAGAGGAAGAATTAAGAAACAAGCACAATAATCGATCGTATATAATGTGAAAAAGAAAAACCAACAAAGCTTTTTCTTTGAAAATTTAAAGATTAAGAAATATCAATAATTCGGCGCATATCGATTAGTTAATCAACGACTTACTCTCAGTTCAATTGGCTTCATAATTAGCCCATCACAAAAAATAAAAATGTCTTGCACGCTTATATTGATCTCACTATAACGTACGTTCACAAACAAAAATAATAAGAAAAAATATTATGAAGCTAATTAAGATTTCCCGAGTAAAAAGGAAAGACTAAAACAAATTTGATTCTTTTGTAAAATATGTTTTAATTAATGCTACGTTTTATCCAATGTCGATTAGAGCATAGAGGGGGATAAAACCCTCATACGTTCCGTCTTATTATGGCTATTAGAGCGATTTACGACGTAACAAGTGGAAACGCCTACTGATACCGCACGTACCGATTTAACTGGATTAATTGTAAAATTAATTGTCGTCAATTACAACGACCTGGCATATTTTATACTTCTCGCGTAACATGAATTTTGTATCCCTATTGAATTCTGAAGGACGAAAATGAACATTTTGAACGACGCGTGGCTACGCATAAATCGTTTTAACTTTTTCCGATTACCATGTGTCACGCAAAGTCTAACAAATGAGGGAAAATGATTTTAAATAAAAAAGAAAAATAAATAGACAAAAATATTACAGATATGAAAAAATAAAATAATACTTAATACGAATCTAACCGAGCCATTACTGCTCATATTTTTCTGATCTTATAAATTTTATGTAAAAGTCGGAGCTATATATAGATAACAAAAACCATTGAGATTCTCCATTCTCCTAACATTCACATATCCACCCTCTTATCTTTCTCTCTCTCTCTCTCTCTCTCTCTCTTCATTTCTAACTCAAGTGATTCGCATAATTCCGATATACAGGAGTACTTTACCAACAAAAGTAAGAGAAAGAGAGAGAGAGAGAGGGAGTTAGAGAGGGGGGGGAGGAGAGAGAGAGAGAGAGAGACAAAAACGGTGAGCAGGAGAACGTTATAGAAGCATAGACTCCAAGTGAACCGATCTATTGTCCGCTACAAGAATACTAGGACGTACACTCACCTCGGCTAAATTGGTTGTTACTGGCAATAACCCTCTCGGCGTTCTTCCTGGCAATGTAAAACCACTCGCTACTGTTGCTCAAGTACTTATACTCGATTGCTAAGTCCTTTACTAAAACACCCTCCTGATCCTGAAGGCGATGAGCAAAGGGACAATAGAGCCAGTGATCTTTATATTGAAGCTTGTCGTAGCAATTACCAGCGGCAAAGATATCTTCATCAAATTCGACCATTGAAAGAACGCTTGCATGAAGAAGATATTCCGAGGAAAGCATCACCTCAGGTGCATATTTCCATAACCTGGTAAGCATGTTGGCCCGATTTACGGCAAAATTTGCCTCCAGCCGGAATCTTTCTTGAGCATAACGGTCGACGACACCTTCGCCGAGATTGAGATCAGTACCGGCGGTACAGTTTTCCCCGAGTAAATGTTGATTCTCGATTATACGAAGAAATCTCGTGACAATGTCAACTTGGACGGATTCCTTCTCGGGATGTCGTTTCGTTGGAAGATTATCTATATTTACGTCTGTCGTGTCACTTTCTTCTACATCCTCATAATCATTGATTTTACTTATTGAACTGTTTTCAACAACTTGTCGAACAACGAACTTGTCGGAATTATCGATAGATACATCGTCGAAATCATTTTCGTTGGTATCGATCTTCGAGGAGTCTTCGTCGATCGTTGAAGAATGCAAAACACGGCCATAAGCGATGATCGAATTCTCCGTAGAATCAAAGGGATCCTCGATTCGATGCTTACCTGATCGAGAAATTTTTTTAAACTTGTTGACCAAGATATCTTCTTCTTTCTCGTGATGCTCGATACGAGGTATGTCAGCGTGCTGTCGAAAGACTTTACGAATTAGCTCGTTCAATTGTCTCGTTGACTCGGTCCACGTCTCTGGGGTACCGTAAGACCATCGATCCTTCTTTGTCGTATCATCCCCTTTACTTTCCCTACTTTCTTTTGACTCGTATCTCCTCGAATAACTCGAATCTTCATCCTCCTTTTCCCCCTCGGTAAAATTTGAAGAAAGATGTATCCTTTTTGTCCTAACACGCAACGACTCCAGATCTTCAAGTTTGATTTGCCTAACGAAATGACTACGAGATCTGCCATGTCTGATCTGAGTCGTTTGCGGTTTCTCAATATTCGTCTCCAATTCTTTTTCAATTTCCTTACCCGACAATAATTCCGAGGTTACACCTCGTGTCTTCCCATTAGCTGGTGTTTCGACGAAAACCACATAATTCTTCGAGCTTGTTGAATACTCCTCTCGCGAGCTTTTATCCGACAATCGATTCATGGCAAAGGATCGTTGCCGATGACTCTGTTGACGATGCAGATACTCCTTCGACATTTCGATCTCCGTTGATTCCTTCTCGCTTGTTATTAATAAAAATTCGCGCGTAAACGCGAGCAGGACAAGAGCGTAACGAAATTTACTGACACTCATCGTTAGACCTATCCCTTCTTCTTTTCGATCATCAGGAACTTTCTCTTTCCTTTCCCCCCCCCCTCTTTTCCGAGGATACTTTCTCGTGATAAATCACGTCATTGTGTGACCACACTATCATCACAATTGGCACTATTCATTTTTGACAACGACAATATCTTTTGCAATTCTATTTCCGATTTGTATTATTTTTCGTCAGAATGCGGACGTCAAGGAGTTTAGCTAGTTCTTCTTTTCCTTCTTTCCTCTTTTCCTCCTCTTATCCCTTTGAACGAAATTCCAACGCCACAAGGCACTGCACCTTCCACTTGGACGATCGCAAAAACGTGCCCGTCTTTCTCGATCTCGCAAGCGACAACGACATCGACATGACTGATTCCCTTCGTGTCACCCTGAAAGACAGAGGAGGCCTTCTTCGAGGTGTTTAATCGATATGAAGGGAAAAAAAATCTCCGTGGAACGTACGTTATTTACGAGAATCGAATTTTCTTATCGAGAATCGGTCGATCGACCGAACGAGCATCATTTATCGATTTTCTACGATCTTCGTCGCCTTAAAGGAACATAGATAAGTGAGAGAAAAAGAGAGAAAGTTAGATAGATAGGGATGAGGAGCGTCAAAACAAAAAATAGTTCAGTCACTTTCACGCTCGTAATTTCAATGGAGATTCATCGATACCGATTCTCTCTTCCATTTTTTTGTCTCTTTTTTTACTCCGATTACGATTTCGGTACTTTGCTCGTTTTTTCTTTTCTTTTTTTTTTTTGTTTTTTCTTTGTTTTTTTGTTTTTTCTTTTTTTTTTTTTTGTTTTTTTTTTTCAAGAAACAAAATAAGTACAATTAAGACGATAAGAAGATAGAGATAGAAAGAGGGGATGAAGAAATAGTAGATTTTTTTACATCTTATCGTAAGACTACGGATAAAAGTCATAAATTGGTACGAATGTCATTGTGTCTCTTTTTCCTTTCAACAAGTTCGGTGATTGGAAAAGAGCACGTAAAAGGGGAAAGCGAGAAAAACGTGACACCGAGAGTTAGTAATTTTAGTTAGAAAAAAGCGTGAAAAAATGTGAGCCGTACTCTCTCATCGTGTCACGCTCGCACGCGGCGTTGAACTGAGGGATGAAAACTGGCTGCTACCCTACGAAGAGACGTTGCAACAAGAAAGGGAAACGCACGTAGAGCGCATGTCTCCTGTCTCTCTCATTCCTCCTCTCACATATACACGCACACATACACACATACAGTGACATATGTACAAATGACAAACACTAATCCTTCTGTCCGATTTTCTTCAAAGAATTTAGATCAAACTCTTTCTATTTTCTTCGTGATTTTAAAACTGACGTGACTGGAATAAGTTTTCAATACAAATCGCATTACTTTTGTTCAAATATAGATTAATGGAAGTCAAAGAACCGCATAAAAAAAGATCGATTGATCAAAAGGATCCGAATCCTTTCATTTTTCATTTACCTTTGAAATTTACCTTTGAGATGGATGAAATTCGAAATTAAATTATAAGATTCAATTACGCACTTAAATTTTGTCCTTGCTTTGAAAGATACCTTGACGTTTTAACATATGTTCTAATTAAATTCTCATTCAAAATGAGAAGCAGTACAAATAATATAGAATTTACCTCATTGTCTGCGAGTATCTACTTCAAAAACAATTATGTACCTATATAATTACGTATTCGTATATAGACAAATATATATGACGTGAACAACTTTAATTGTTGTACACCTCAATCATTTTTTATTCGTTTCAAAAGCACTTTCTATTCCTATTTTTCTTTCTTTTTTATTTCTATTCCTTTTTTTATGCCATCCTTTTTAATTAATCCAAGGACGATCGCTCGCGAGATCTCACTTGTCATCCCTATTATCTAGGCCGTCTATTTTTCGCACGATATTATATTACATGACAAAAAATAAAAAAAAATGAAAAATATCCTCTCTGTAATATACGTCATCGTTCTTCTTATTGTAATGCGAAAAAAATGATTTAACAGAAATACTAATAAACAAAGAGATTAACGTCAATGTTCTTCTATTATATGTATTATGACATGTATTTTGAGCCAAGTAATTTTGTAGCCTTTGTTTTATCGGTGATCTTAAGATTGAATAAATTTATGAAAGATAGAAAAAAAAGAGGGAGGGGGAGAGAGGGAGAGAGAGAGAGAGAGAGAGAGAGAGAGAAATACTTTTTTTTCGTGATATAATCTGTTAATAAACATCAAGGTTCTCACGTACGAATCGAACTTGCAAAGCTTTTAATCGTTGTCACGAGATAAAGATCGTTACACTAATCGTACTCCTAATCACGGTATTCCTTGTCTCGTTTGCATTCCAAGTGCTATGTTACGTAAGCCCTTTGTCCTTTATGCTACACCACGCGAATAAATGAATAGGTGAGAAATTCGTTGATTTTGTCGAGCACGAAACCATTCCAAATGATTCATTAAAATGGATTTAAACGATATAGCTTATTATTTAATTAGCTCTCATAGTATCGCTCGACATAGATATGATTAATAATTAGAATTTATTAGGATTAAAATATCTTATGATTTCTAACTAAAATTAATTATAACGTGAAATTTAAGAAAATAAACAAGGATTTAATTATGTAGCGATCGATATATTTATTTTATTTTTTTAACGTAGAACGTTCCATCCTAAATCTACTGACTAGTTTCTTGTCCTGCATAATCTCGACATTCTTTTTCTTAGAGTTTGCTAATTCCTTCTCGCAAATGTCCTTTACAATCTAAAATAATAAAATTAAAATATATGTTATACTCCTTGCCGAAATAATTGAATTTGCTAAATAAATATTTACTTACAAAATTGTATGCGGAAGGTTTAATGCCTTCATTTTCGTCTTCTTCTTCTTCTTCTTCTTCTTCTGAATTATATGTTGGTAAAGAAGTATTTTGTGGTGGCATTACATCGTTGGGTGATCTTTTCAAAATAGATTTTGGTTTAGAAAACATTTTGTATATATCTCTTGGAGATGTTATTTCATTTCCCGTGAATTCTGGTATATATAAATTATTGTCTGTATGTTTAAATTCAATTCGAATAATATCATCTTCAGAATCATCTAAATTGTCATTCGATAATTCTGTACATTGTTCATCCTGACTTTTAATAGAAATTATTTTACTATCGTCATTGTAAGTCGAAAAATCTGGTTCTACAAACGATACTCTTCTTTTCTCCTTTAATTTTACTTCCTCGTTACTTATGTCGCTCATACTTTTTGACTTAGCAATCTTAAACGATTCATCTTCATTATGATTATTACAGGAAACGTTGCTAATACTTTTCAATAATGTTTTCTCTACTTCTTCAGTTTTGTTGGAATAACTATTAGATATTTCATTTTCTGTATGTACAATAGTATTGATCATATTAGATTCCGTTGATTGTACGTTCGTACTTTTGCCTATTCGAATCTCTTTCAATTTGTTCAATTCTTTTTCTATTTCTTCCAAAGAATGTTCGTCGTTCGAACTTTCTTCTTCTAATTCTGATTCATAATATACTTCTCCTTCTTCTAAGTCTTCTCCATAAAACTTTGCACGTTCATCTTCTAATCTATTAAAAATTAAAAATAAAAAATAAATAATAAAATATACAAGAAACATCAGAACTTACAATTAATATAGTAAAGTAAACTAATAATATAAATACCTATTTATTTCATCTGCTAATTCCTCTTGCAGTTCCAATTCATCTAATCTTTCAAAAAGATCTTCTTCAGTTCGAATATCAGTCTTTTCTTTTTTCCTTAATTCTGAAAGTTTTTTGTGATACTCTTTTTCTCTTTCTCTGTGTTCAGCTATAAACAAAATTCAACTTCAATATACAAATACTACTTTGGGTAAATTAATATTTTTTCTAACAGTCACCTCTCCATTCATCTAATTTCTTATCATCCCAATGTTCTACTAAATCTGCCCTTTCTTTTTTATCAAAAACATCAAACTCTTGAGGAATAAATTGTCTCATTTCATATAAATTTCTTTCTTTCTCCAAATTTGTCAACATCTCATCGGCAGCTGAAAGAGAGAAAAACTATTATAAACGTTACAAATAAAATACTCTGTGTAGTGTATACACGTACATTGAATTCTACGATTGCATAGAGCAATTGCCTGTGCAGCACTATACTTTGCAAAGTAGTTTTCTCCAAGACAAGCCAGAATCTCATTAGTGTGTATTAATTTTCCTTTCATAAATGCACGTTTACCAATAGGTACCATACAATTAATTGTTAATTCTAAAGGTAATTTCTCAAGTGCTTCTATAACTTTTTTATGACTCTTCTTATATTCAGTCCATACTTTGAACCGTTCTTCATTTCTCTGAATTCCCTGTAATATTAAATCATTACAATCATACATATACAATTGTATGATCATATATAAAAATAAATCATCATATAAAGAAGTATAAATATTTTTAACATAAGTAGAGAGTTACATGCACTATGTAACAGAATTATTACAGAATGAAATAATTTATAATATCGACTAATTCATTCATATAGATACCTGTGTAAGTGCTTGATTTAAAAGTATTTGCTGATACTCTTTTATTGACTTTAAATTCTCATTTGAAACATCCAATACCGTTCCATTCATTTTGATTAAATCGTTCAATGGTATAAAAGCATACGAGTTACAACGAATAGAGGTTATAAAACCAAGGATTTATTTTGCAATATGAAACGTGACGTATTATGAATTATAAATTTAAAATGAACAATAACATGATTATATTTCAATACAACTATATGTGAAACTTATAATTTTATAGTCACACACAAAATAGGTTATGTATGTTCATTTTAAAAATACAATACATTACTATATTTTCATTTTGGATGCTTATTTATGTATTTTAGTTGTGAGAAAATGACTTCTTAAACATTTAAAATAAATTACATTTAAACGAAAGATTTGACTCCGATAGAGTATATTAACAAACACGTAAAGTGAATATTAACAAAAATAATAATATACCAAAACGTATCAACAACCTACATTACTAGATAAAATGCCTACACGACCTGACATGACATTATGTCTCACTATCACAATATACCTATATTACCATACATACCAGTACAAATTATGTCTTATGATTCGTCTACTACTACTTTTCCCCCATTATTTTCTATTTTCTCTTAATCTTGGCAATACTGATTGACACTATTGAACACCAATGAGATCTCCACAAATTCAAATAAAATTATCGATATAAACATATCTCGATAAGATTTTCACGTGACACTCCTACCAACTTTCATGATTCATATAATGACGATATGTATGATTAAATGTTCGGTTATTTGATCGTATAGTACACGCATATCATTTATTCAACTCTCTGAGAATGATTTATATGAAATCCTGATTTTTGTTTTTACCAGTTCACAATTATTTGAAATAAATGAAAAAATATAAAGTAATTAAAGAAAAGAAATATAAACAAAGATATGTAAGATCGAATGTAGAAAAATGATTGTAATAATTTATTATTTTAAAAAATATAATCTGAGTAAATAAGGTGTTTACAATTATTTGTTCATTATTTAATTTACTATAGATCGTATGGGATGACAATTGCATCTGTGAATAAAAAAATTCTTTATATGTCAAGATACACATATCTTTAAAATACATTAAAATATATGTTTGTTTTCGTATGCATATGGTTTTCAAGATTTAATGTATTATTTTTAATTGCGAAAAATACAATAATTGCATTGTATGCGTCAAACATAATAAAAATTATCTAAAACATAATTTAATTATAAAATAAATGCATCTTTCTAATCAAATATATTTATCACATAGAAATTTTAATATATGATTATTTTATCAGTATTATCAACAGAAAAATATTTTCATATTTATAATCGTCCTTTTTCAGATAGTTTATCGCACAAAATTTTATCGTTTTATGCATTATTTATAATGCAATAATAATATATTTTAAATTAAGAATTCATTACTGTCCCCTAAAACCATATTTAATATCCCTGTATTCATTAAACTTTGAATAAGAAATAGTTTATCATTATGATGTACAGAAATACTAGAATAACAAAAAATTTATAAGATCTGTTTGTTTACCTTTAAATAATATCTTTTCATAATAGTATCTAAAGAATTTTTTCAATTCGACTTCAAATAATATTATATACATATCGTTTAACAACAGAGATTGCTGTATTCATACACGTCTCAAAAAATTTTCGTTTTTACGTGTATAAAAAATTAAATTATAAAAATTTATGAGGGCAATGAGTGAAACTGGTGTAGTATAAAATATGAGCTCTGTATCAATGTTGATGTCCAGTTGTAAGTAGTGATGGTAAAAATGAACCAATTACTAATACTAATATTTCTTTAAATCTAAGACCAGAGACACTTGTTGTTGTTGCTTCAGTTGTTGGTAAACGTGAATAATTAACTTCTCTGGTCATTAATTCTGGTAAAACATGTACAGTAGCTACATATAGAAAAGTTCCTGCACTGAACAACATTGCTAGTCCTGTCGCATTGACATTACTGAGGGTTTCCTTACCTTCCTAAAATATACAAAGAATATAAATGCATTTACCTGTATGGCAATGAAAAAGCATATTAAAAGATAATTTTAAAACTTACTTTTCCAATACCAAAATATGTTAGAAGTGCAAGGCAGGGTGCAGAAAGAGAAAATACTAATAAATGTTTCCCTATTTTCTTTTTTTCCACTCCTTCATGAAGTAGAAAAGATACTAGGCCAAATGCAGCAGGGGCCTGTCATAGAAAATATTTCATTATGAATAAATCTATTTTTGTTTAAATTTACTTTGGTCTTACTTTATGTAGCATGATTGCTAGAAATACTATGACTTCAACATCAGCTTGCGAGGTTGTTGCTGCAGCACCTAATGCTACTCCATCTGCAGCTGCATGAACGACAAGGCCTAATGTAGCAGTAAAACTTTTCTCCTTACCTCCGCCTCTTCTTGTACATTGATCGACCAAGAGCATAAATATAAAACCGAGTACTAAGCTAATCCCTATCAAAGAATGTAGATCACCTATAAAACATACAATATAAATATATGATCTTTAAATTTCTTTAGGATACTATTATATTATGAAAGTATAAAATTATATAACAGCTTACTATCGCTCTGTTGATGATCACTACCAGGAGGGGCTGTAAATAATGCTCTTATACCTTCAGGTATTATTACAGCCAATGCAGTTCCAACAAGGAGCCCAGCTCCAAGTACAGATACTAATTGCAATTTGTCCTAAAAATATATTAACACTTTATAACAAATAATTCCAATATGTATTAAAGAACATCTAATCAATAGCTTTGAGTGTATAATAGTGATATTATAAATCATCACAGATATGGTATAATCGAATAATTTTAATTGACAAATACTCTTACCTCCGATAAATTCATAATTAACGGCAAAAAACCGGCCAAATACGAGCCACCTAACATAACTAAAGAGAGCCATATTATCGAGCTCTCTGACATTTTAAAAATGATTTATGTCAAAATTTATTTATTTAATTAAGATTTACACATTACAAACAGTGTAAACGTTTGTAATAATTGTTTTTAAAATATTAATTGCTTTAGCTACCACATGCTGATAATGACAGTTCTCATCGCTTCTTTTAATCTGTTTCTGTCGACGTAGCAACATCGACGAAAGTAGGTAGAGTGGTAAAGGAAGGAAGTTACTTTGTGATATAAATTAGGAAAAGTCCATAGATGTTCACTGTGTTTTTAATACATACAAAGAAAATAATCTAACAAAACTACAAGTAAATATAACGCCCACGTACAAAACACTAGTTACAAATATTAGGGACATTTGTAACAAAAGATGTAACATTTAACATCGTGAGAAGATCTATAGTAACTAGCGCTAAGAGCGCTAATGGTCATCATAGGTTATGTTTTATCCTTTTTGTTAACGCGCGAATTTCGTATTAGAAAATCGAAAATATCAAAAAACATTTAATATTAACGAACAGAAAAAAAGAAAATTAATAAATCGTTTTGTTAATAAACTATTTAAAAATTAAATAATAATTTATTATAAAAAAAAAATAAATAAACAATGTATTATATGATTACTGTGAAATAAATCGATCATATATATAATATATATATATATATAAGAAAAAAAATATATTCTGTTCTCTTTCATATATTTAAAAAATTGTTTCAAAAGATACGGGGGAAAAATAAAAATAATAATTCTTCTTTTTTCTTTTTTTAAATAGATATTAATTTATTATTTTATAGTATACTTAGGATCACACACATTTAAAATGCATATGCAAGTTCGTTTATACAGTATCACTGGCATAAAGTACGAAAATTAGCGGGATCACATTAATTATATTAGGAGAGGTGCACGTCATAAACATAAGAACGATAATAATGCGAAAAGATCGTATTTTGATTTCGCAATCGTGATGTGCAGAAATAACATGAGAAAGTTGCAATCGTGAAAACGCATATGTTACTAAGGAAATTAGGATCGACAAATGCAAGCTTGGCGAAATTCTCGTGCAAGGAGCATTAAGTACGAACCAAGGAGCATTATGTTTGAACCATGACGAACCAGCAAAAGCGTAGCGCAGCTAATCATTGAGCATGTATTAAGAAAAATTTTAACGATCTTGCTGTCTTCTAATATTTAGACGAAAGTGTCTAAAGGTTCCTCGGATGTGCCGAGTTTTGATCGATAGTATTATAACCCGGAATCGAAGTGAAAGTAACATTTCGTATAAATTTGCAAGTAAAATTAATGATACAAGTTGTTAACCAGTTGCCAGGGGCCAATTATTCACGGCACTATTACGATCTATTTCGCCATGATGAGGATACGATACGATACTAATTAGAAATCGGGCGTGATTGAGAGAGCTTAAAAGTGTTATTCGCTTTCGAATAAGATAATCAGGGAAGAGGGGGACAAAAAAGAACAAAAATAGGGTGCGCAATGCATTAAGCTTTCGCCGTTGACGTTTCCGTTATTTTTTCAATTTCAAAGATTTCCGTCGGTGGTGGCAAAGTTGGAATCTCAGGATATTCAAGTTTGGCGCCCTCCTCGCATTCGAAAATCGGACAACAGTCTGGGAAGCTGGCCGTCTTGTTGGTTTTATCAGAAAGTTTGCATTTTGGATTGGCCTTTGGTAAAGGTCCGCAATCTTCTACAAGTTCGAAAAGGCGACCAGAATTATCGTCAGCTGCTATACAAGTGGATCTACCACAGAACGGTGAAAGCTCCCAAGTTTTGTTTGGTTCAATGGTAGCGCATCTGGTTGAAGCGAAGCACATGCCAGGGAAATCTGTGAAAAGATAATAAAGAGAACGAGATTAATCAGAAAATTTTAATATTTATCATATATTTCTTCGTCAATCAATGAATTTGCATAAATTCAAATTGTCTGATAACTCTCACGAAAACAATTATTATCTAATTTTCTCCGAACATGAGTCATTCGTATCTTATCGAATCACGCGCCTGAGACGAATCGTAGGTATAATTCTATTGTCATCGAGTACCTTCATCTATTGTATGCATAACTTGAAGTTTCATCGACAATGATCACAGTAGAAACTTCAAGGAGAAACACTTTCACTGTCACACACCGGAATACCGTTTATGCAAGAGCTACAACGACGAAAACGATAATATCAACGACAATGGCAATAACGACGATGTGCCGTTAACGCCTTAGACTCTAAGCTTTAGACTTTGACTCACCATCATTTGTACAATTATGTACATACAAACTACGTAATGACGTATCGACTTTACTTAAATAATCGACTCGCTCTACTTATCTCAACGTCATCCATAAAACGAAGGTCTTAGATGTGAAACATTTAACGTCAACGTAAATCTTTTGCGAAACGGTGATACAGATACATCGCGACATAGCGCTTCGATTCTGAGATAGAATGTATTTATACATCTTCAATATATAGATATAATATGTAGAAGACCTTGCTTTCGAATGGAATCGTATTTATTTATATATAGGCATGTACGTTTAGCGAAATATATTTCTCAATCTAATTTAATAGTGTGATAATTTTATTCTTAAAAAATTGAATATATATATTTATTGATATTCTTTTCTTTTTTATTTTTACATTCTTTTTTTACTTTCTTTTTATAACTTTCATCTTAAAAAAGAAAAAGAACGACTTTAAATCTTCTCGAATCTGAATCTACGAAAGAGCAACGACCATATTGCCTTTTCATATGATCCGAGCATGCATTTAAGAGCAGGTTCTCTAATGTAGTTTCTCTGACAGAGCGAGAAGAAAGTGAATATCATAAGAGTGTACTCGCATCTCCAATTTCTCGCTTTCTTGTCGGCATATGTTGCACATATGCATTTTGAGCGTCGTTTGTAAGCAAGATACCAATGGATCCAGTTAACTGCTAAACTCGTGCTTCCTAGATTTCATCTCTGCATCTGATTTCATGTAACAATACGTTTCTAAAAAGAATCTCATCGTGAATCTTATCGCGACTTTAATATAATATGTGAAATATTGGTCATTCTTCTTTGGTCTTATTTTAAAATAACTGTTCGGCGGTTCTCTTTCTCGGTAGTAAGTACCGTTATATTCGTCGCCGAGTTAAAACGTTCATTGTCCTCAAGAAAAATATCGCATATAAGATCGGATGATGACCTAATTTTCTTTTTTCAAAAATTAAAAAATTTTATTCTTTGGACTCGGACATATAACGTAATAAACAATAAGACGCATCGAGAATATATATGTCACGATATTGCAAATCGAAAGAGAATAAACGCAAGACTGTAATTAGTATGTGCAGCGATTGTAGCCTTAAGATTCTGTAATAGATCTTATGATAGTAGGCTCGCGATCACACTTTCCTACGACTACCGTTTGTTTACGTAAGTCTAGACACCATACCACTTTCGAAGAAAAATTGCCATAAAGGGTTATGCTAATGAAACGACACTTAAAAGATTTTAAATACGCGCTATCCCTGAACTTAACTACGCCATTGGTTAATAGGAGTAACGAGGTCATTGTCGGTAATTCAAGTATTCCTGGGAATCTGGGACTAGAGCAACGCATAACGGATATCGAGGCCATATCAATTAGAAGTTATGAGTTAAAAGTGAGTTAAAACTAAATATCATTTTTCTAGATATTAAAAGAGTTCACACCTTTGGTATTATATGATCAATTTGAATAATTTATGATATTCTGGAAATCATTATTATCATATAATACGTAAGAGATTAATCATGAGATCATTAAAATATTAAACTCCTTATAAAGGAGTATTCGAACATTCGAATGGTGTATACGAGAAATCTTGAGAAATACGGAATTAAAAAACTATAGAGATTGCTACAGGAAGATAGAGAAGCGATAGTTATACCAATATACTTTCTCGTGAACTTACGTTCTTGCCGCGGATATAGTTTCTTGTCTTTCTTTTCATATACGCACTAAGAAGTCTATATTACCAGTATCGACTTGTGAGTAAGCATATAACGGCATGGTCCAGTAGGGTGACTATCGCAAAGCTGATGTGGCGATTTGGAATGCCGTGGGACAGAGACAGGCGAAGACCTTTTGCGAATCGAAGAAATCGAGACGTCGCTTTCATTTGCACTTTCTGATTCGCTGCTTGACGAACCTTTTACTCGTACGGATACCGAGCCATTCTTTTCTTGTACTTTCTGTCTTATATGAATATATTTATACATATGGCATAGTTTTAAAAACATCAGAAGGTCGAATCAATGTAAACTCGGAAACAATGAGACGTGAATTTATGCATTATTCTTCCATGTGACATAATTACGAGTAAACGTAAAACATACCAAGGCTGCATTATCTGAAAGGCATGTTTTTTTTTTCCCCCCCATAAATTTTACATACTTCAATTATAAAATCCATAATGTGTATGTTATTTAATTACTTCAGTCTACTCATCATTACGATTGGTTCATAATTTTTTTTTTCTTTTTTTTTTTCTTTTCTTTTACTTTTTTTATTAATATTAATATCTCTCATCGGTAATCATGAGCGTGTGACGGTTTCTAATTAAAAACGGAGTTCCCGATGGATCGATTGTAATTATAATTCTATAGCCATAAGCCATAAATAATTAATTTAATTACGGTAAGGCAATACTTTTCATTGATTAATTCGCCTTATAATAAACTACGCGGATCGTTAATAATATTGTAAAAGAAAAGAAAAAGAAAAAACAATTTTTCGCTTACATATAACGAAGAATGATTTTGGAAAGTTCTCGAGTCATCGAAGATACCATCAAGACATTAAATCTCGATGTTTCGGAGTTTCTCTTTCCGACACTTGAACTCGTTAAGCTACTCTGGACGAATATCAGATGCATATCTGTAGTTTTAAAGATCGTCCTACTTAGCATGTATCTTTTAATCTGACATACTATATACGAAAAAGACTATCTACTTCTTTTTTTTTTTCGAGGCATGCTTAATTTATTTATTAAAAATGTAAATGTTTCTCTTTTTCCGAAAGCAAGATTCATCGACTGACGTTCCGGGCTTCCCTATTTACGAACATACAAACGACCTTAATAAACGGTGCCTTTCACCGAACAACATCGGCTCTGACTCGGTCGACCCTGTTTCTTTTTTCCACGATGAAAAAATAATCATCAATCGAACGAATTTCGTATGACTGGATTTCGACACGAAAGACGATAGATAGACAGACAGAACCAATCAAGTATCTAATTTTGTTCTCATTATTTTATACATAACGATCAATATCGGCGAACGTTCGATAATTTTACGACTCTTTCCATGTTTATTCGATTTTAATGTTTCATTCATTCCATTAAACCATCTGTAAGATACTTACATGAACATAATTTATATTATAGATAATATTGGGTTACAAAAGTAAAAAGACGAAAGTATATAACTGGTTATCATTTCAATACCTACGTATACATGTATATATGTGTACATGGAGAACGGAGAGAGTGTTTATTACACACGTGTGCATTTGAAATATTTGCAAAGACGATAGTAAATTATAAAAAGAAAAAGAAAAAGTGATACATTCTAAAGATTATCACGTTCTATTCGGCTGAGATCCATAGTGAAAAGGGTTAAAATCGATGCTGAAAACTCACCACGAAGAACATCAGCCGGTATAAGCCTTCGGAAGGTTTTGGGCCGTTCTGCCTCCTTCTTTTCGTCTTCGGATGCGGCGAGAACGACCGCAACGGTAAGGCAGAAGAGTGCGATGAGCTTCATCGTTATGAATTCCAAGTGAAAGCAAAGTATCCTCCAAGAGGAATAGCTAAAAAAAGGGTCTTAGTGTTCCGATCAAGACTGGTTGGGTCCGAAGCACTTGCCGGCAATTTATAGCCGTTCACCGGGCGAGGCCCCGTCGTCCCCCTCCAACTTCTCATGGTCTCTCACCTCTTGAACCACCAGTCACCAAAGAATCGTTCACATTCGTAGCCCGTGTTTCACTCGCAAGCGTCGGACGCACCCACAATCGGCAATGGGACAGCTACTACGCGTATACTCAGAATTATATAGAAACGACAAATAATGGATCTTGCACCACTCGGTGTTCCCTTTTCTTTTTCTTCTAATAATTCAGCGGTAGTAAGTCATTAAATTACACGGTAGTCTTCTTAAGATCATTTCTATTAAAACGTCATTATTTCAACATTCTTAAGAGTATAGAACGCGAGAGTAAGAAAATATCATCTATTGGTTGAAATCTATTGATTAGGATATGGAGATAAATAAGAAATATATTGGTTTTCGGGTTTGCAAGAATTCATTTATGAGAATTTCACTTATAAAATATCTTTCAGGTATTCGTTCCATCAAAGATTTATTATTGAGCATAATCGTGATTCTAGTTTAGTGGAAAGTAAGCTCGAACTCGCATTTCTTCGGATACTCCATCGGTGGACAGATGGACGGACTGTTCTGATCAAAGGAAGAGAGGTTAATTTAAGATCAGCGAGCTAGTTCTACTCTCAGCTTCAGCTGCGCTGCTGGCACTGGATGAAGCATCATCTCCTAGGAGGCTACTGGAATCGCTGCTGGAATCGCTGCTAGAATCGCTGCTGGCACCGCTGCTGCCACCGCTGCTGGAACCACTGCTGGAACCGCTGCTGGCGGATGAGGATGCACTGGAAGCACTAGCGCTAGAGGACGAAGATACGGAGGATTCTAGAGCAGCTGCGGAAAGTGCTCGGATATCGGCATTAGCGTAAGCGGCTGCTTTAGCGGTGGCTGCAGCGGAGGATGCAAGCGCTCTGGTCTCGGCTGCGGCGGATGCTCCAGCTTGAGCTACACCAGCTTGACGATCATTTCGTCTGGAAGCAGCAGCTTCGGCTGCGGCGACGGCACGCGCTGCCGCGGCCAAACTAGCACCTGCTTCGGCATCGGCGCGTGCTTTTGCAGCGGCTGCGGCTGCCGCAGCAGCCTCCGACTGAGCGGCAACGGCTGCACCGGCCTTGGCCTTGGCATCAGCTATAGCTTGTAGAGCCAAAGTGGCCTTCCTTTCGGCTTCCGCGGCGGCGGCCGCGTTGGCAGCCGAGTCTCTGTTCGAGGACTCTGATTGTTCAGTCGCGCGAGCTTGCGCTTGTGCGGAGTTTTGCGCGAGCAATAAACATTTCTCCGCAGACGATTTGGCTGCTTCGGCGCTCGCCTCGGCCTTCGATGAGGCACTAGCTGCACTTTCAGATGCACTGGCCGAAGCTCGAGCTAACGACGCGGCATTCTCTTGAGCGGAAGCTGCGGCTGACATCGCTGCTGCTGCGGCAGCCGCCAATCGATTAGCTTGGTTGCTGGCATCGCTGGCAATGTTAGCCTGCGTTACAGATGCTGTTTGTGCTTGAAGAGCAGATTGACCCAATCCCAAGGTGTCCGAAAGCATTTCTGCGGATGCCGCAGCCGTACTTGCAGCTCCCGTACCTACAAGGGCTCCCTCAATGGCGATACCCCTTCTTGATTCGTTAGATGCTTCTGTACTAGCGCTGGCACTAGCACTGGAGCTAGAGCTAGCGCTGGAGCTAATGCTAGAGCTAGAACTTGAGCTAGAGCTAACGCTTGCACTTGTGCTAGAGCTAGCGCTTGCACTGGATGAATCTTCCCAGCTAGATGACGATCTCGATGCCCCTGATTCTCTCGCATTTGCGATGGATGAATCTTCCCAGGCAGATGAAGATTCCGCTGCGGCTGATGCTCTCGCGCTTGCACTGGATGAATCTTCCCAAAGAGATGATGATTCCGCTGGGGTTGACGCTCCCGCGCTTGCACTGGATGAATCTTCCCAAAGAGATGACGATTCTGCTGCGGCTGACGCTCCCGCACTTGCACGGGATGAATCTTCCCAAAGAGATGACGATTCCGCTGCGGCTGACGCTCCCGCGCTTGCTCTGGATGAATCTTCCCAAAGAGATGACGATTCCGCTGCGGCTGACGATTCAGCATTTGCATCCGATGCTGCCCACGATCTGTCGGCATGGACACTGAGCACACAGGCTCCCAACAAGAGCGACGACACGAGCGTTGAGAGATACTTCATCTTCGTAGGGTCTTCGTCGATTGATGCACCTGCACCGTTACTCCTCCATTTTATACCATATCGCACAACTGTCTAAACATTACACGCTACTTGCTTTGTCTGTACTTTAGTGCTTTTAAAAATCTGTTTGGTGTATGAATACGCAGCCGGCACGCGAACGTTTTTGTGTCATTATTGCTCTACTAACATGCGTTTCTTTAATTTTACCTAAATATATCTTGTAAATATTAAATTATTATCCTTTGCCGTATCGTTTATTTTTAAAAGATTCAACATCTTTTTAACATTCTATTCTTTCACGGTTTCTTTTGTGTATGTACCCCTATAAATCAAAAAGTGAATCATATCATATTGGCATAAATTTATTGTTAAATATTTGGAGCATTGAGTCGATAGTTTTTTGTTTTATACATTATATAAATCTGAAACACTGTTGTTAATCAATACAGTCAATTCTTATCTCTTGTTTATGTTATGTTAAAATAGTCGAACACTTAAAACATCTCAGCCACTCGAAACAATAATATTGAGAAATAAAACAGATATTGTTATTATGATAGTACCTATATTATTTATATTATGTTGTTTCATTAAATAACAAACGCTGTTGCTCTTATTATTTTGTAAAACATCGTTTATTAAAGAATAAATATTTATGTCAATTTTATGACATATCGAGTATTCTTGAAAAGTTATAGTTTTCATGTGAAGATTATTCGATTGGATACTTCGATTACGATTTTGCATATATTTTTATGCAAAGATCATTGCATTAAAATTTAATTAATAATCTATAAATTCTAAAGTACACACATGTTATATCCCATCAAGTTATATATACATATCTCTATATAGTTATACATATATATTGATTTCTAATATAAAATCATAATATCTGATATTTTTAAATCGATACTTTGTTAATTGCATAAATAATTGTAACTAGTAACAAATACGTGACGTTTGAGAAAAATAACAAATAATCCGTCTTTCTTAAAACAACGTAGAACAAAATCGAAGTATACGATTAATGTAAATGACATTAAATAATTATTTTCAAATTTTAGCCTGGATCATATGGAGTGTGAAAGTTGGTAATATCATCCTGGAAAATACATACAATAGGCATGTAATATTTTTTTTAACAATCCTAAAATAGCTTTATTATATAAAACACGTAAAAAAATGTCATCGATCAGGATTTAATTTCGCCATTATTTATTAGTTATTGATCTTGTTCCGATCAACGAGATTCTGTAGTTTTCTTTTTATAAAACAAAGACAAATAAAGACAAAGATAAAGTTTCTCTTTATAACATATTTATTTTTAATTAATAAACAATTATCCGTTCGATTACATAGAAGATGCTTGTACATTTGACGAAGCTAGAGAAGTCAAGGCAAGACAAAGTAATCGATTGAAAAGCATGTTAATCTTTATTATTAATTTTGGAATGACAAAATTTCAGTTATTTTTTCATTTTTACAAGTGATCGAGCTCTGGAATACATGAATCTTTCGTATTGGTAAACGCTTTGTTAAGACGATTTCGATCGTCGCACCGTTGTACGAGTCTCGAAATCGATTTAGTTTCCGGATGCGCTGCGAGAACTGGAGCTGGAACTGGCGCTAGAGCTGGCGACTGCAGAGGCTGACGATTCTGAAGATTCTTCGTTCCTCCATTTCCATGCGGATAACGCAGGGCCGGAACTAATTCTGCTACTTGCTCGTGCCAATGCTGCGGCTTGGGATTTTAGTTGAGCAGCTGCACCAGCATCAGAGGCGAGACCAAGGTTGACTCCGTCTCTTGTGGCAGTGCCAGCCGAGGCTTTGGCTGCGGCAGAAGCCTCAGCTTTGGCCACGTTAGAATCCTGTCTAGAGGATTGGGTACTTTCAAGTACAGCGAGATTTACGTTGAGCGTTTCAGCGGCCTCAGCTTGAGCGACCGCAGCAGATTGAGCGGAAGAAGTATCCTCGGCAGCGGAACTTGCTTCAGCTGCTTGGTTCGCAGAAGCTTCGGCAAGACTGGTCGCTTTGTTATTAGCGTTAGCGGCAGCTGTGGCTAGTGCCTTCAATCGAGCTGCTTCTTTTCTCGTTTCGAGAGCATTGTCTCGGGTACGGATGGCCGCGGCAAGGTTAGCAGCAGCCGCACGACTTGCCTGTTCCGCTTCTCCATTCGCACGATTCTGCACTGCTAGACCATTTTCTGCGGCTTTGACAGATCTCTGATTAGCAGCCAATGCGGCAAGAGCTGCGGCGTCCGCCTTTTGGGCGGCAGCCTCTCCAGCGGCCAATGCAGAAATTGCCGCCGAAGATTTAGCAGCAGCAAGCGCTTGGGCCCTGCTTGCGGCTTTTGCCGCCGCGACGGCTTCTTGCGTCCTTGCGGCTGCTCGTGCTGCCGCCGTAACAGCAGCTCTTGATCTGGCTAAAGCGGTTGCTCGCGTTTCTCGGGCAGATTTTTCGTCTGATGCAGCATTTGCTGAGGCACTGGCTCGAGCCGATGCGATCGCTGCTGCGCTAGCTCCTAATTGAGGTGCCCTATTCAAGACCACGTTCGGTGCTCTACCGACAGCTGACGATCTCGAGGATGCACTCCAGGACGCATCTGAAGACGTTGTCGCCGATGCCGAAGATTCCGCGGACGAGCTGCTACTCCCGGCAGCCAAGCCCCAGGTAAAAAGGCACGTTACGAGAATCGAGGGGATCTTCATCTTTCGTAGGACTTCGTAGCTTTGTGACAACCACCTATCATCCACCGGTTATATACCGTTACACGCAATTGTAAAAACATTCAACGCGATTACCGCGCTTCTCTAAATATTGCTGCATGTATTTTCCTCCCGCTATCGATTCTATTGTCATAATAAGCTCGTTTATTTATCGTAAATATTACCGAGTACCGATAACACTGCCATCCGACGCTTACTTTTTTCTTTGAGCTATCCTCTTTTTTTCGTTCCTCTATTTTCTATGATGTCTTAAATAATTTCAAGACAATTTCTTTTTTGTTATGATTATAATCAGAAAGTTACAAAATTACGATGTCATATTGTTGGTCTGTCGTGTAAATGCCGACCAGATTTTCAAAGAAAACGGTGAGTATTATAATATAAATTGACAGTAAAAATCAAGGTCAATCAAACCTTTTTTAAATTTTTCTCAAATTTTTGATAATATCGCATTATACATCAACATCATTTTTAGCAAGTTTGATTGGTTTCAAACGTGTATCTCTTGCTAATAACGGCAGCAACACAAATCTACCTAGATATTATGATATATGAATAATATTTTCGAAAATGAAGAATATTTTTGTCAAAATTTCTGTAGACAATAAACTGCTATCTCGATTCTCTCTATGTGATAAATGTACAAGCATAACAAAAAAAAATTCTTTTTCTGGTAATAAAATAATAATGTTTATGTAATATGTAATATCATTACAAAATAATGATATTAATATTATACATAATATTTATAACAGAAACAGAATTAAAGAATTTCTAATTTTTATAGAAGGAAATCATATAAAATTATAGGTTTAAAATAAGCGTAAGAATGATTGTCATAAATAAAATAGGAAATCAATCTTAAAAGCCACTACAGATTTAAAGTAACTAATAAGTTCAATTAAATTTAATTACACAGATTTCTTTCTTTATAATATATATTTTATTTGAAATCTTTGCAATGTTACAATAATATATACATTAGTGTAACCAAGTGGAACATTCATATACAGAATATTCGAAGATCTTGAGTACAGAGCATTATTTTGCACGTACTAATTGTACTTAGATAGTAATTGTCCAAAGATAAGTAGTAAACGAAAGTTTAAACGAAGAAACATATGGGTTTAATTTCAAACAGAAGCATCATATATTAAATATCTAATCATCCATATATAATTTTTGTTAGATCAAAGGAAATATAAGGATAATCATAAATAATGAAATAAAGAAAATGTTTAAGATGATAAAAGAATTTTATTGATATTATTACAATTTTCGAATCGTTAATGCATCTGCTTTTGCTGCTTTTTGCCATTGCCCTATCTTAGGCAAAACTGAGGATCATATCTGGTGAATCTGCGATATTGCGTGCCACAAAAAGGGTTTGATGTTAAACGGGCAGCGCACAGAGACGTCGAAGGTAGGTAGTAGTCGATTAGAGTAATTAGGCGCTGCTACTACTCGAAGAGGCTGATGCCGAGGCTGATGCCGAGGCTGAAGCCGAACCCTCGCTGGAAGCACCTGCAGATGCCTTGCTGAGACGAGCGAGTTGAGCGTTAGCTTCTGCGACAGCGGCAGCTTGTGCCGCGGCTGCAGCTATTGCGGCTTCTGCCCTGGATTGGGCTGCAGAAGCGGTTTCGGCTTGTAGGTTATTCGCACGATTTTGTACTTGAGAGGCGGAAATAGCCTGAGCGGTGGCCGTTGATTGAGCGGCAACTGCTTTCGTGATAGCTGTTCTAGCACGAGCTTCGGCGAGTATGGCCGAGGCCGCGGCTCTGGTGGTTGCGGCATTCGCGTTAGCTGCGGCACGAGCTTTCGCAGCAGCTTCAGCTGCTGCATTCTGCGAAGCACTGGCTCTCTGGAGGGCTTCCTCGGCAGCAGCAAGAAGGGCGGCTGCAGCTCTGTTGGCGACAAGCGAGTCAGCGTTGGCTTTCACTTGATTAGTGGAAGCTTTCGCGGCAGCCGCGGCAGAGTTCGCAGCAGCTTCCCTCGCAGCTCTAGCTGCAGCCTTTGCACGATTGGATGCCGAGACGAGAGCTTGCGCTGCCGATAAGGCCCTACGGATCCTTAGAATCGCTGCATTTTCCGCCCTTACAGCAGCCTCGGCTAATGCAAGAGCCTTTGCAGTTGCCTTATTAGCCGTAGCATCGGCGCTTGCTGCTGTTCTAGCTTGGGCATCCGCGGTAGCTCTTGCTAACGCAGCGGCCGCACCCAATCCGGCGTCTGTCTCGAGGAGCTCCCTGGCTTTTGAATCTTCTGATGAATCACTTGACAGTACCAAGCTGTCGCTACCTCCTCTACCCTTCTTCCATGCCTTAACTCTACTGTTATCGTTTCTCGAACTTGCTGAAGCCGAAGCCGAAGCCGAAGCCGAAGCTGAAGAAGAAGAAGAAGCAGAATCCGAAGCCAGAGACGAGGACAAGGACGAGCTTGAAGACGAACTCGAGGACCAAGATGCTGCGGACGAATCACTGGTTTCAGACAACCTTGATGGCCCACCTTGGGCCACGCTGCCGAACAATGCGAGCAGGCAAAGCACGAGTGTCGCTTGTACGTTCATCTTGTATGGTACTTCGCAGATTGATACTGAATCATATACGAATACGCGATTATATACCTACAACGTTCGTCGACAATTGTATAAACACTTTATCCTACTGTTCTTCGTCCTAATACACCAATCAACTTCTTTTAAAATATTTTCTTTCGCCACCACTCATCCAATAGCACCGTATACAAATTCCTCTTCTTTTTTCCCCTTTTTTTCGCTTTTACTCTAACCCGCTGTTGATTCAATCACGTCGCAATCTCTTTTGTTTATTACCGTGCACTTGTCACTGTTGGCAAAGAAAATCAAAGCCCACTTGTCGTAAAGATTCTTCTTAATAGACACAGCCTTGTGAACCATAGTCTTATGTTGCCATGAGAATTTCATTATATATCTTTCTTGTATTTTTGTTTACCTAATTCTTCTGGAAAAATTTGCACGATATACTTAATAATTATTTTTATCGTGTTGATACAATCGATAACGATTATTGTAAATGTTTAGAATGAAGACAACGTTCGGACGTTGATATTTTATATCAAGCAGAAGAAATAAAGAATAAATAACAAGCTCGTTGAACCAATTGCAACAATACGTTCAGCGAGTTAAAATAAACGATAGAAAATTATCATCGAAGGCAATTTTTGGCGTGTTATTAAAACAATTAAAAATATAAATAAATATTAATTTGTACGTTTAATATTTCATTATTTTCACAGTAAATGAAAAAAAAATATAAATTTTTTATAGATGATTCAATAATTCCGCCACGAGCCGTTACAGATGGATTAAGATATTAAATGAATTTTTTCATTCGTATTTATGCAGCTATTCCAAATATTTTTCAGTGATCGAAACAATAAATGGTTCACTCTTGTATGCATAATTGATGAATTTTTCGTTTTGACAAAAGTAGAAATGAAGAAATGTATTTCATTTATATGAAATCTTTTATTAAATTTAAAACATTATATACGTCACAATATACATCACACTTATTAACAACATTTGTAAAGAGATTAAAATGTTTTCCTTTTGTCAAGCAATTGATAATCAAATGCAAATTTTATTTATTGAGTCGAAAATTTGATGGAAGGGTAAAAACACGTAAAATTTGTTGAAATACAAGTAGAAGTAACATATATTGATTTATTCGGTTATTAATAATAATTTTTAAGTTATAAATATATAATTATTAAGCTATATATACATATATATATATATATATAAATATATATATATATATATATATATATATATATTATATAGTTATATATATTAAATTCTTTGTCTATATACTTGATCTTAACTTATTATTTATTTTTTTAATATAGTACTAATTTAAATTTAATTAATCAAATCAGAAGAAGTTAGATATAAGTATTAAATTCTGCCCGAAAAAAAAGATAATTAATCAGCAATTTTTGCCCGAAAAAAAAGATAATTAATTGACAATTTCTGCTCGAAAAAAGAGATAATTAATTAGCAATGTTAACGCAATTATAGCAGATCCATCGTATCGTGTCTTCTTTTCTATCCTCTTAATTATTTTGATACGTTTGTCATAAAACGTCTAACGAAACGAAAGTAAGACATGTAGAGTATAGAGGATGATAAAATTATATACATGCTAGATTCAAATTTATTTTTATTACAATTTGAGAGCAATTTAGACACTATTCCACATTATTTAGACATTTCTGTACAAGAATTCGCTGGGTAAGCTACTTCAAAGTAGATATCTCATCGAAATGATTTGTTGGGTGAATATGGTAGCTTTCATTTTTTCGATCTACCAATCCTGGGACCAGATATTCTGGCTGGAAGAAGACCAGGAGGACGACGAAGACTCGGCGGAGGAGCTAGAAAGAGCTTCGGCAGAATTATCGGCGGAATTATCGGCAGAAGCAGCGGCGGAGGCACCAGCGGAAGCTCCGGCGGAAGCACCGGAGGAGGCACCGGAGGAGGCACCGGAGGAGGCACCGGAGGAGGCACCGGAGGAACCTTCAGCTGATGCACCGGCTCCTGAACCAGCTGATGAGCCGGCTGCAGAACCGGCAGCTGAACGAGCTACTGAACCGGCTGCAGAACCGGCACTTAAACGGGCAGCTGAACCGGCGGCTGAATCGGCGACTGAACCGGAAGATGAACCAGCATTAGAATCGGCTGCTGAACGAGCTGATGCACTAGCATCTGAATCTGCTTCTAAATCGGCTTCTCCACTGGCTGATGCACTAGCCGATGCACTGGCCGATGCACTGGACGATGATGCAGAAGACCTGTTGTCAACCCAGTTTGCTTGTGCGTCCCTGGAGCTGCTCCTGGCTACGGCTGCAGCCTCGGCTGTGGCTTGAGCATTGGATACTTTGGTACGAGCGCTGGCGGCAGCTTCAATGGAAGCGGTTCTGACTCTTGCATCGGCTTGAGCGCTGGCATCGGCAGCGGCTGATGCGGCGAGTCTCGCTGCTGCAGCAGCGGCTTCAGCAGCTCTGGCTTCAGCTTGGGCTTTAGCTGCGAGAGAGGCTGCGTTTGTGGAGTCTCTTTCGGCTTGTACTGCTGTACGAGTGGCTGCTTCTGCAGCAGCAACTGCGGCACGAGCCTTGGCCGCTGCGGTGCTTGCATCAGCGGCAGCAGAGGCGTAGGCCAGGGCTGCCTTCTTCGCGGATAAGGCCTGAGCAGAAGCAGTCGCAAGAGCACCGGCTCCGGCATTAGCTGAGGTTGAAGCTTGGGCTGCCTCTGATTTAGAGCTGCTCGCAGCGGACTGGGCTTGGAGTGCCGATTTAGTCAATGCTTCTGCTGCTTCCGCCGTTGCAACAGCTTGCGCGGAAGCCTTCCCTTGCGCGTTAACGGCTGCGTTAGTGGCTTGCGCTGCAGCGGCCGCGGTTGCGCGTGCCTTTGCATTCGAAGCCGCAGAAGCAGTCGCCTGTGCCAAAGCTTCTCCTTGAGCGGAATTCGCAGCTTTACTCGCTCGAAGAGTTGCCTTTGCAGCGGCTGCGGACGATGCGGTTATCGCAGCATTGCTCCTAGCACTGCTCACCAAATCCAGTAAGCTTCTGGTAGAACTCCTTTCTAACGGAAGCAACAACTGTCCTCTACTCTCTGAGGATGATGATGAAGCCGAAGATGCCGCGGAGCTTGAGCTTGAGCTTTCTGCTGCCGTGGCGAAGCCACTCAGAAGAAGTGTTGTCGCGAGTATCGTTAGGATGTTCATCTTCGATTGTGAATTCGAATATTGATGATCTTCCTTCGCGGCCGCTCGTTATATACCGATTCGTCCGCAATTGTCTAAATACTATGAGGAATGTGTGCTTTCAAGCTACATGTACAAGTCAATTCCCTCCGAAAATATTGTTTCAGTAATCTCCGAACACTTGCAGATCCTTCCCCCTCTTTTGAAAAATCAACGTCTAGACTCTCTTCCCCGATTATCACAATTCGTATGTTTCTTAAACTCAATTCTCCTTACGTATATATGTTCCTCGCATTCAATTTTTGTTTACTCTTCATCAATGCATCCTCCTCCATTTGAAATATAAACATTGGTTTTTACATGAAATTATATCAATGCCCTAATGATGTTCCGAGTTCGTACATATGAAGAAACAAACATATTCGAGTTTCTTTGAATAAGTTAGCATGAGTGCTACGAGAGATGAAATTTGAAGTATACCCTAACTTTTAGCTTCGACATTGATTACTTTCCAGAAATATATCTTCTTACTATCTTCTTGCTATCTTCTTGCTAATATGATACCATATTAGTGGTAAAATATTATTTTAAAATATGTTTTCACCATGATCTTAATTTTCGTTAAATTACATCGTAAAAGAAAAAAAATGTATGCCTTGTATTCTACTTTAGTTACACGAAAGAAACGATAAAAACGATAAATACAAATTTACTTTTTAATGTTAATAAAAAACGTTATCTTTATTAAATAATCGACATTAATGATAATTCGTTTGATATTTTATAAAATAAAACATTTTGATAGAATGATAAAGCTTAAATGTGTATGTATATGCAATATAAATACGTATTTTCTTTTGTGATAGCTATTAATATTAAATTGGATAAAATAGTAAAAAATAATGCTCGATTTTCAATATATACACGGGAACAACTTAAGAACAATTATTTGAGAAAAATTTTGTCTATAAAGAAAATTCTTATTCATGCATTACACGTATGTGAAATTTTATTATGATCGTAAAAACGCAAAGGACCAATTTTGGATGTAATGAGAAAATAAAATTAACAAACAAACAATTCGTTTTCGATTTACTTTCGATTTCGCTTTATTGAATATGCAAAAGTTCGTTTTTCTTAACAACTGTATTTCATAATGCTCATGAGAGAGAGCATATATCAATAGTTTTGTAAAGGAGGATATAAATCAATCCTCGTAATCAATTGGGATAAATGATTTCAAAGGATTTCTTTCAGGGATCGAAAGTTCCGCCTGACGAACATCGACCGCAAGAATATCCTGTAACGCGGCATTAGCTTCCGTGAGTGCGGCGATTTGCAAAACATTTGTGGTAATGGCTGCCGGTAAAGCTTCATTTTGAACTAAGGTTGCCGTTGACATTTCGTCGTTGGCCATCGATTGAACTAGAATAGCTGCTTGAGTTTCGTTCGTAGCTTCGTTGACTTTCTGTTTAGCGACGATCGCTTTGCCTTCAACTATATTGGCAGCAAGTGCGTTCGCCGTGACTATTTTGCTCGCTGTTAAAGCCTGAAAGAAACTCTTTTTTTGTGCGATAGCCCCAGCTCGGGCGGCAATCAAGGCTTGCATTTGGGCAGCCTGGACCGCAGCCGCGAAGGCAACTGCACGCATAGATGCCATCTCTTCATCGGAAAGTGCTGCTTGGGCGGCGATTGATTTCATAGTAGCCTCCATTCGCGCAGTTACAGTTCTTTTCATCTTCTCGGCCGCATCCGCGGCAGCTTTATTAGCAGCTACAGATGCCTTCACGTAAGCTTCCGCTTTCGCGAGAGCATTAGCCTTTGCTTTCGCTGCCTTACTCGCTTGTATCTTCGCTTCCGCTTTTGCCTGGGCCAACGCTCGACGAACTACCTCTGTCTGCACTCTACCTTCGACCTCGGCACGAGTTTTCGCTTCGGCTATTACTCGAGCTCTATCTTCTTCGGCTTTGGCTTCGGGTTCGGCTTTGGCTTCGGGTTTGGCTTCGGCTTCGGCTTCGGCTTCGGCTTTGGCTTCGGCTTCGGCATCGGCTTTCACTCTCGCCTTCACTTCATTATTCGCTTTGTCCTCCATGGCACGAGCTTGAACCTTTGATTCTTCCTTCGTTTGCGCCTCTGCCGTCGCCTCCAACGATACGCCGCTCTCTGGAACATGATCATCCTGTAGAACAGGATTAATTTCCCCATAACTTGTGCCTGTTGATCCTACTTCGCTCTTCAGACCTACCGGTTTGCTCAAAATCGCCTTCGCTAAAATCTCTCCATTCGATTTTGCTTTTATCAAGTTAGACGAGTTCGAGTCAATCGACTTTTGATCATCACCGGACGACCAACTGTATGAACTTGAGTCAAGGACAGCCGCGTCATTGTTAACGCTCGAGCCATCAGCCAATGCTGATGCCGAAGATTCAACTTCCGTAGCTTTAACCGACTGCTGGTTGCTTATGAAACCCCAAAGAAGAAAATATGCCAAGTATATCTTCATCGTGGATGGAACTTCGTACATTGATGATGAATTTCTGTCTTTCGCGAATTATATACCTCATCGGACAATTGTAAAAACATTCCCGTTGTCACTCTCTATATTGCTATGTTTATTCTCCAAGATGTTGTCTTTAAGAGACGTCTTTCTTTTATCTATCTATTTCTTTTTATCTTCTTCTTTCGAATATATCATTCGCTAGTTCGCAAAAGATTTTTTGCTGGTCATGAAATAACTAGATATACTTTGTATATCAAATTAAATAGAATCATAACTAGAATTCCTGATTCTATTCCATTCCTAGAATTCTGTTCCTAGAATCTCCCAAGTTCGGATTGTTTTATATAATTATCATATTGAACTTATTAATATACGTTCGAAAAAGATTAATGAAAAAAGTTTAAACATCAATGAAATTTTTAATAAAATCAACGAATGTGTACTTTTACGAAATTTGTCATTTAATGATTTATTCCCAATTTTTATTTTTTCGCATATTCTAATGTATCAATCACGTACAATGGTACTTATTAGTGTTAATTCTAATGTAATATGAATTCAAATTAATCGCAAAGGAAGGTGTCGACACGCAAATTTTATCCTGTTAAAAACAAAATCGAGATTTTTTCACGTTTTACATTGAAAGCGAAAAGAACCGTAATCTTTCCATTCGCCTTGCTTATATATGTGCACAGTGTTTACATCGTCGTCAAAGTACACTTGCTCGGGAGTGGGAGATTGAAATTTCAAAGTATAACAATATGGCTGGATTTTGATAGAAACAGTAATTACGTCGTATCGAAGAAAAATAAGAGGCCAGATGATACGAGTCACGCCATCGCGTCGATACTTATCGAAACATATATAGATAATTCTCATCTTTTATATATATACATGTATTATTGTTTGGATATATTATATTATTAAAAAAAGAAATTCTTTTTCTTAAAAAAAATTAATAAAACAAAATCATCTGTATAGCAATTTTAAATGTCTAAAGAGAATGTCGAAATTATTCTTTATATATTAAAAGTAACGATCGTTAGATTTATCGTATTTAGATCAATTTAGATCTTTATTTAATTTAATTCTTTTCTCAATTTAGATCTTTTTTTTTCTTTTCTTTTCTTTTCTTTTCTTTTAATATCGCATTTTATGGTCATAAAAACAGAAAGAATATAACATACAAAAAAACATATGAAAATTACTTTCTATTAAAATTTTTTTAATCATCTGTATAATGAGCAAAATCATGTAAGCTAATAGATATTGTTGTTTAAGAATCAATTTTGTCTGATAGTCTCTTTATTAATCTAGCGTTTTATAGAATATTTCAAACATAATGATAAGCATATCCATAACCACAATCTCGATATATCATAGTGAAAGGAGAAATATAAGATTACTTATGCCATCGAATGTCCATAACACATATTTATAAATGGTTACCATTTTACACACGCTTTCACTAGCATCGTATATACATATATACATATGTACGAATGCATTCTTCACAATAAGATATTAATTCGTCATCGTCATTGATTTGATTTATCAGAAAGTGTCGCGTCATTATCCTCTTTTGAGTAAATCTTTACACGAGATAAAAATGTGTACAAAAATAAAATGATCTCGTATGCAGTAATAATGGAGTTTAAGAAAGTACGAGAAAAAGATTAGAGATCACAAAGAGTGATCTATTTTTAAAATAGAAAGATGAGATTTTTATAATAGGATAAATAGCCATTACAAAGTCGAATAAATCAAGAATGTATTTATAAAGATACGTAAGTTGACGAGACAAAGTCGATTGTTTCATCATTTTCTTAGATTATCGTTTGAATGACTGTTTTGTATGCATGTATAGCTATGATTGTTTCTTTACGTTTAACTTAAATTTTTCATTTCATTTATTTATATAAGACATTCGTTTCATATATATTTTTTATTTATTGATATTTCAATTTCCTATACGATGAATTGTTAACAACAATAACTATTCAAAATATAAAAATGAAAAAGGAGAATTATACATGATCATAAAATGAATTATTTAAAAATGCCAAATATTTACTGATCCAGATTGCTTCTTTCGTGAAATAATCTTCTTAAGTTTTATACAAAGCTTTATTGAGTAGTGTACAAAATTTTGCACGTTTCTATCAACATTTTCGATCGCGCATATTATTACAGCGAAACGATTTTTATTATTAATAAACAGAACGCTTTAATCTATGTATTGTTACTAGTATTGTTACTAGTATTGTTACTAATTATTGTTACTAGTAGAGAAGTATATTTTTTTAGGAATGTGAAGAGCATATAAAACGGTGATTTTTGATTAGTCAACTATTGACGGATTTAAAAATAGCAGTGAAGTTACGTATCGCACATATCGTTCCACGTTCTGCTCATTTCTTCTTGCATTTTTTCAGTTCGCACCTATATTATTTATTACTCAAATCGTTGAATTTATTGAGTTTACGTATTTTTCTCATATACATATAATATATATACATATTTATATGGTGCGCATAAAAATCATAATATTTGTACTGTGAACGTATTGTGATACATTAAAAATCTTTTATATACATTTGATAATTATGCAGTTTAAAATAATTTTTGTATAATAATTTAATGTTATACATATATATATATATATATATATATATATATATATATATATATATTACATAACACATATACATATATATTACATAAAATGTGTAAAACAAAAACACGCGGAAATATGCTGTCAATATGTCGAGTATGAGTTTACTGATTTATAGCATTTTCATCTAATTTTGATACATATTACAAATATACAGGGTGAAACATTTAAAGAAAACCATCTAAACATCTTGGTTGCTTATTAATGTAAAATATTATTTTTTAGGATAAAGTTATAGCATATGAAAGGATAAATATGGTAATAGAAGATTTTTCTTCAAAATGATTTCTTATTAAACATCTAGCTTTAATTAATAAACAATAAAGAATTATTGAATGTTCCCATTTAAATATATCATCCTGTATATAATATTTTTTGGTTTTAAAATTTCCTCCAGATTAAGCTTAAACGCTTTAAGAAAAATCTTCAATACCTTTCACAAGGCTGCTGAATTTTTTGGGATATATAACTTGGATCATAAACTTGTTATTTCTTATTTCATTTTCTATTATAAATTAAAAATATGTATTTTATTATCGTTTGAAAATTGCTACTTACAAATATTAATTGAAATAAAATTCAATAATTCATTGAAATTTCTACAAAGCATTTCTAAGTTTAAGATAATAATTATAATAGATATCAATACATTAATAAAGAAATGCGTTATAAGAATGACTTATTTAAGTGTTTTATTTTGCATGTTTCAATGACACATAACTATACTTCTTTGGTTTTCATAATATAAAAAATATGTTTTTGTTATTAGACATATTCCAGATGCTATCAATGATTCTACTTATGCTCGGCAATTTAGTTTAATATTACGCGAAAGAAATTATTTGAATGCAATACTTATAAATATACATTTTAGATAATATTGAAATAATATATCGCTTATATATAATATTATATTTAGAATCATAAAAAAATGTTTGCTAAAATTGAAATTATTATGGGAACTTCTAATTTTATTATTTTATGCAATTTATCTGCTCTCTTTAGTAGTATATTTACGTTCCAAAAGTAATTACAAATAACAAATCTTTTAACCCTTTTGAATAAAAATATGAAACTGTGAAGAAATGGGATCCCACATATTTAAATTAAAATTACAAATATCTTATATCAAAAGTGTTTTTGAATGTGACCCATTGCATGCATCAAATGATTTCTTTACTCCAATTTCCATAATTTCTTATTTAGACCAATGCATTGTCTATTGACAACTTTATTTTTTTCTGTAAAAGAATTGTTATTGCAATTAAACAAGAAATATAAATTTTTTTCCATCATTTACTTCATACTATTGAACATATATTATTAAGATTTCTGGATGTTTTTTATTTAAATTTAGTAACTATTGGGAATCCCTGTTCTAAACTATACATTCACAGCCTTTTTCTATTTTCTTTTTGGAAGACTTTTATTTTACATATTATCTTTTATTGCAAAATATTTATCCCTTTCCTTAGTGATTTCAGCAACCTTCGTGAAAAATTTTCTTTTGTACAGATAATAAACAATTATTGATCCCACTATGCAAATCGTTCTTGCCATATATGAGTGCGATGTTGAATTTGTAGAATAGGTTCAAGGATACATCGAATACAATTAATGCGTCCTTTAAACCTTTCTCTATCTCTGGCCATTTCCTCCCATGGACCTTTTCGAGCAGCACGATATGCATAGTCCCACTGTACCATCGTATGTACAACTGGTGTCAGATTAAATGTCACCTGCAATATATTATCATGTGATAAAATAATAACATACAAAATAATGTTAGTAATAAAATATATGTTGTAACATTTTATTAGTATTTCATGACAATAAAGGATAATTTATTATTGCATCAGACATGACTATGCGATTTTGAAGTATTACATGTCATTTTATATTATTTATATATAATTACTATGATTCAGATCTTATATATCTTCATTATGTTAAAACAAAATTTAAAAAACTATAAAAATTTTTTAAAAGACTATATATATATATATATTTCATTATTTCAAGTTCTTACCTTACGAGTTTGATAATTATATGTGTTTTCATTTTGAGTTATTTCACATTCACTTTCATTTTCATTTTGACTATCATCGGTCGATTCACTGTAATTAAAATCGCTGTCATAAATATTTTCAGAATCTGTTTCGAAAACAATCTCATAATTGTCTTCTGAAACGACCGAACTTTCTGATATTAAACGTGGTCGAAATGTATTTCGTTTAAAATTATATTCCTCGTCAGTCGTAACGTGGCCGTTACTAAACGGCCTTGAGTCTGCCAAAAGCATTTTAGCGGAGACAAATTCCTTGCACCAAGCGAGCTTAGATATGTAAGAACAATAATTGTAAATAAATTATCGATAAACTAAATAAAATTTATAATATATTGATTGTATCGATAACTTACAATGCTGACAGGCTCTACAGGCGTAATTGCAAATGAAATTTTCTTCAGAATGTCGAAACCAACTTTTGTTAGCAAAACCTCTACAGCTGTTTGTAATAAGTGTATCACCATTATACTGTACAATTTTGGTTGCATTACCCTGTCTTAATTTCAAAATATTCTCGAAGAATTCCATTGTAAAATAACTTATCTTTATATTACACATTCTGACAATAACTTTAATCGGCCATTTTCATTTTCTTAACTATTCTGAACTATTAAGTAGGAGCAGACTTCATGGTTACAATTTAAGCGAAACAAATTCCCCTAGAGAAGTAATAAATTCTGAATATCGGAAATGAGTAAAGTTTAACAATGGAAACAATTGAGATGCTTAAAACATTTTTCGGCTGCTTTTATCATATTTTTTTAAATTGAATTTTGGTGAAAAATATTTTTTAAAATAATAATGAAAAATTTTAATCAACATATGAATTTAACGTTATAAATTCTATTGTTATTTTGTTTCAAATATGTCAATAATTTTTGTTTGATAATCAACAATATATGATTAATATTTATTCTCAGAATATTTATATATATATATCTAGCTTCAATTGCATTTTTGGTCGAACTGAAATATTACTATATTTTAATACAATTGGTGCTATTTATATTTATAAAAGCCTAAAATAATAGATACGAATATTACAATTTCAGGAAAGATGCAAGTTCAACCACCTAAAAATAATAACATAAGCGGGTAAAGATACATTTAAAACATATAAAATACATATCTATATACACATATGTTTTTTACAATCTATTATCATATTTGTATACGTAGTATGTATATATTAACATATAATTTAATATAACTAATTTTTTTAATCTGTTTATATTATTAGATCTAATTTCTTACAATTGCCACAACTTCAATTAAGTAAGTTAGGATATCCTCAAGTTCAAGCATTGATTGAATATACGAAAGCTAATATAAAACCTTGGAGATTATTTCTAAATACTAATTATGTCCGACCACCTCAAAGCGTGTCAATATTAAGTAAAAGAATAGTGAAGAACATTGAATACTTCCAGAGCAACTATCTCTTTGTATTCATTGGATTATTTATATATTGTTTGTAAGTTCTATGAATAATATTTACAATATAGAATTTATTGAGAAAAATTATTTAATAAGGAATAGTATATATATATATATATATATATATATATATATATATATAAATTATCAAATTTATAATTTATGTTAATGTTACTTTTATATTGTATTGTCATATTTTAAATATCTAATGTTATTTGTACAATATTATTTTAGGATTACATCGGGTCTATTACTCCTTCTTATTATAATCCTTTTTGGAATTTGTTATATGGTAACTAAATGGCATACTAATAAAAGATTATTGATTCTTGGTCATAGATTAACTTTAGCTCAATTATATGCATTAATTGGGATTTGTTCATTACCTTTCTTTTATTTGGTTGGTGCTGGACAATATTTGTTTTGGGTACTTGGTAAGATAAAGGAAAATTATATTCATCACTATGACTTGATATTTATACAAAGATACTAAAAGGATCAAAACAAATTTAAATATATGTATGTTTATTACAGGCGCATCCTTGTTTCTAATAACACTTCATGCAACTTTTTATAATATTGACTCTGTTTTATGTCCGGGACAAGAAGAACTTGATACATTAGTAGTTGAAGAAGTGTAAAGTTATTTTAAATATGAAAACAATTACAATTATAAAAAAAAGAAACTAAAACGTTTTTTTATGAAAGTAATAATTTACACATTTTATTCACGTATAAAAATAAAAAAATATGAACCAGAAAATGGAATATATTTATATTTAAGAACTATATTGAAAGAGAATTGCGTTTCTCTTATTTTGTATATTGTCATGATTCTTTACTTTTGATAAAATGTCTCTTCTGTATCTACTGTTTTCCATTGCAATTTTAAATTTGCATGATCGCGACAAATTTTATGGAAATCATACATTATAAAAATAAATAAAAAAGATACTGTAATTTATTATTATTTATTGTAATAATTATATTATTAGTAATAAAAAAATAATACTATATTTATATGAAAAATGGAAAACATCAGTTCTCTGCCAGGAATCAGGATCCATCCTCATTGGCACATATTAACTTCCATTGTTTTACTTACCTAATTTATATAGGTAAGTTTTATGATAGATCAACTTAGGTCTAAATACAAAAAAAACGATGGTTTACAAATGTAATTATATGTAAGTTAAAATTATTACAAACTTAATATTAGGTTATATAATCGTTATTGTGATACAAACATGTTACAAAATTTATTATTGTTTACATATAAAATGAATCAAAATAACCAATAAATTTTATTAAAGTTAAATGTTTAATCCAAACATTCTTTTATATTCCTTATGCTTAATAAACAAAAGCAAAGAAAACGGAATTGAACAAAATTTGTGTTATATAAGATAAATTTGGGTACTACAAAGACTTGTTAAAAGAAATAAATTCATATATCATTTGAATAAATGCGAACTTTTAAGTCGTAATGCTACACATGCTATTATACATTCTAATTTAGGCTTGTATTCCAACATTGTTTGAAAACGAGATAAAATAAATGATGTAAAAATGTATAATCTTTGAATACTCTGTCACAATGCAGAAATTATGTGTACTAAAACTGATACATATATAACTATAATCAGCTGAATTTATTTTTATCTCATGCTAATTAAAAAACTTGACAATATTTATTACATAGAAGTTGTCCATTCAACGAAACATGGTTTATTATAGCTAAATATCTTATTATGAACATAAACATACTACAAATAAGTATGATTCATTACCTGATGAATGTTCGTATTATAGATAACTATATTGTAAAAAAAAAAAACCTTTTTAAAAATATTTTAAATTTAAAATTTATGGAACAAAAATTTATTATTTAATTGACACAACCTTTTTTGTCTTTATTATATTTAATTACATGCATCAAAAAATGATATAATATGTCTGAAAAATATAAATTAAAAGCACATTAAATTTGTATAAAATGCGCTCAGTCACTGCCAGAAAAATACTAAATGAATTTAGTCATGTGGAGTCTATTTTACTGAGTAATTAATACTAAATTAATAATTGAGCCTTTATAAATATTAATACATGTGAATATAGATAAAAAAAAAAATTGTTCTTTTATCATTATGATGTTTAGATTTAATAAACTAGTTAAGGATAGGGCAAGCTTTCTAAAACGAAAAATAGTAAGTATTGTTAATGTCAATGAATCATGGATAATAAATGTATTACGAATTAATATTCAGATAAAACAATAAAAATAATTGTGAACATGCAAGAAATATCAAATTTATAAAATTGAAATAAATGTAATAATTTGTAACACACAGAAAAAAAAAAATCAAAGATAAGACTTGTGTACATATTTTGCAAAAAAAAAAGAGGAAAAAGAAAAAAAAAAAAAGAAAAAAATTAATAATGATAAAGCAAATTCACACAAAGTTTGCTGTTATTTGCTAGTGTACACAAAAAAAAGCTATGTTATAAATTTAACACAGCATAATTTCAATTTAACTGATACCTTAATCCCTTGGTAAAATAATGATACTTAATATCTAATAAAATGATAAATTTAAGAAGACATAAAATTGATGAAATTTAAATGGCAAAAATACTTTCTTGGTTAAATTCATTTACTGGATTTATAAACATTAAGTGCATTGATTTATTTTGCACAGAAGTTTAGAAAATGTACAACCATCATAATAAATCATTATGTGTCATGTTGTACTGATATTACTACTTTCATCAACTGTATTCTTCAGTAAAAAAAGATGAATATATTCGTAACAGTGATAATCAAAAATAAGAGCTATGTAACATGAAATATTTTGTGATTTTACTTTGTTCAAGATGTTCTGAACAACAAAAGCAAAAGAAATTCCTCAAGTAAAATTCCTAGTTTTTGTTTAACACTAAATAGTCTTCATCACAGTAAAAAGTAGTAGTCATAGTTCCATGCAATTACACACTGCACTTTATATCATTGAAATATTATCATTGTATCAATTGTTACTTATAAATTACACTTAGTATTGTTTCTTCTTGTTGATTTCAAAATCCACTTACCTTCCAAAACAAGATTTAATAATAATAAATCTATTTTATAAATAAGAATGAAATCAATGTTCTATAATATTACAATGATATGAAGTTTATAAATTGGCTGGCTTACCCTTATTTAGAAACTAAAATTAATACGATATCACAATATTAAGATGAAAATGCTTTGCAGAACTACTATTCTGTAGCACCTTTATCTTCTTTGTATTCTTAATAAAGTGTAAAAGCAATACATAACATTTAAAAATTTGTAGTACTATTGCTACGATTGACCTTTTTGCCAATAGCTCTGTTTGAGATTCTATTTGTTGCAGATCTTAATCTATATCTTTCAGAATTTACTGTGCCATTTATTGCAGCTACGTTTGGAGCAAATGTTTTAATACACTTTGCTGCTTCTTGTAATTGCTTTGATAAAATCTCATTTTTCAATTTTTCAGCATTTAATTCACGCCGAAGCTGAGCCTTTGTTTTATTTCCATATGGGCATAGTACTCTGTGTTGAATAAGTGATATAGCTGAAGGCCTCATTTCAGGATTTGGATGAATCATTAACTGCAAAGAATATTATTTTTCTTCTTAAATAGTACTAATATATCATGCTATTAAAAAAATATTATAACTTCTTATGCAGTAATTAATTTGCAGAAACTTACCTTTAGCAAATCATTGAGATCTCTACTATAAGGCGATAATTCTTTTAAATTTCCATTTCTAATATCATGCCATTCTGGACCATTCTTGGGAAGTGGACCACCACCACCAGCTTCATATACCGTAAGACCCAAGGCAAAGATATCAGCTTTTGTTAAATGATTGAAATCTTCATGTAAGATTTCAGTTGGCAAATATCTACAATCACCCTCTTCAACTTGTGGATTACTAATAGATGTTACATGACCCAAATCTCCAATTTTATATGTGATTTCTTCTTCAACAATTTCTTCTTCGTCAAAACCATCATCAGCTGAATCATAATTAACAGCAAGTAGCCTTTTCTCCTTTGAAATAAATATATTTCCTGGTTTAATATCCATATGTACTAACTGGACACTATGGATATATCTTAAACCTTCAGCAACATGTAACAATAACTGGCGCATTTCTGCTTCAGACAAATGTTTCTTTTCTTTTTGCAAAGTTAAAATGGCATCTGCCAAACTACCACCATTGCAATATTCGTTTTGTATAATCATATGATTATCTTCTGCCCATGCCGAATAATATCGTACAACATGTTGATGTTTGCCAAGAACAGCATGTGCATATACTTCGTTTAATGCATTTTTTTCATTTATGCTTCCAGCTACAGGTTTAATGCTTTTTTTAATAGCATAAACGCATCCATCTAATCTATTAATACATTTATAAACAGAACCAAATTCACCAGTACCAATTAAACCAAGTTCATGGAACTCTCTATGGTACCTGGGAATGTTAGATTCATGTAAAGCTACACGTTTAGTTGGTTGCTCTATTTCATTTTCAGAATCCTCCGAGTCAGCAAGATCAAATTTATTATTTTGAACATCAGGAGATCTGATATATACATAAAAAAAAAACAAAAAACAAAAATTAGACATACTTCATAAAATATAAAATGAAATAAATTTTACAATACAGAATAGTTTATATCTATACCCATTAAGACTACGCTTTGATCTACTTCTCTTTCTTGCTGTTAATAACATTCCATTTGGTGTAAAGGGATTAACATTGGCTGCAGGTCTATCTGATTTACTTTGGTAACTGCTAGCTACAGGTCTAGGCTTCTCTAGCGAGAAAAGTCTAGTACATTTAGAAGGAAGTGGAGTATGCATTGTACTTTTTTCCATTAAAGTTTTAGGTGTAGCAGGTGAGTCAAACAATCTTAATGCTCTGACACGCTTGTATGGTGGGCTACAAGCCAGAGACATTTTTTGTGAACAGCCAGTTTCACGAGATGGAATTTTTATTCCAGAAGGTCCTATATTATAAGTTGAGGTATTAAAGTATTTGGTATAAAATTAAATAATAAATCTTCTTATATCCACAAGATACATTAAGGAACTACCTATAAGTTAACCTTAATGTTTTGAACACACACATATAATTCTATTTAAAGAATTCTCTTAATTGTATAGCTAATAGTTATTTTAAGCAAATAGACATATATCATAAGACAAAGCAGACTGCATTCTAATGATTAATATTTCATTGATAGCATTGTTTTCAATTGCAAATATACTAATGTTTGTTTACAAATATTTAGTGCGTATATATGTATGTGTGTATTCGAATACGTCTACATATATTTATACACACACGTTATCTATATATACATTTATTAAATTATTTTTTTTTATTTCTAACCTGTCACATTGATGGCCGGTGTTTTGTTATTATTGTGTGGTACTGTAAAGGTTTCATTGAGATCGCAGGCAGGTGGACTAGTGAAAGACAATTTTTTCGGTTGAAGTGTAGATAAGCATCCGGAATACTCGGTCGAAGAATCAAAAACATCTTCGATATCGCAACTCGAGTTGTTTCCAAGGCTGCTTATATTAAGTTCCTCATCTTCTATATCACACGCATCAAAATGCAACTTTCGTGCCACTTCCATGACTTCAAATTGTCACCATAAGTCAATTCGCATGCAATTATCTTGTGCGCATTAAAAATGCCACACCAAAAAACTCACACCAATTAACAAAACCCGAGCACGTTCGAAAGATTCATTCAAACGAACTATTCGTATCAAGAAGCGTTCGTTATGGCGGGTGGCACGAGCTTGAAAATGAGACACGCTATTTGTAATACCAATATTATTTCACTCTTTTTTCCTTTTTCTCTACTAGATATACTAATTACCAATTAAGTGACTTCTCACTATTTACAAACCAATAAAACAATTTGTTAACGAAAAATACGTTCAAAAGTAAATATAAAATCTACATTTATTCGATAACTTCGCTAACAATGGCTATGTGCAATTGCGACATCTGCTTGTTTTTTATGATCACTAACAATTTTTTAAACAATATCCGAATTTCACATTACGAATGTAATATTTTGAATTTTTATTAGGTTTAAAGAAAGAAAGAAAAGCGTACTTTTTTATTTTTAAAAGCAGTTGATAAATATTTAATATTAAATATAGGGTATTCCAAATATCCCTAGGTAACCTGAAAATTTCTAGGTGATTTTAAAAATCGATCACTCTTTTTCATAATTTTTTAAATAAATTTCGCAATGAGATAAAAAAAAAAGATATTAACTATCTAAATAGTCATATCTCTTTAACTATTTGAAAATAATGTGGCAACAATGTAATAATTATATAAAATCTCGTTATCTAATAATATAACGGTCTTTTTTAAACAGATTAGATATTTCTTTCGATAAAATTGTACTTAAAAAAAGTGTAAACATGATAAATTTTTCTTTCAATATTGACATATCATTATTTTTTAAAATTAAAATCTGCTCTTTCGTTGTGCTTTTACAAAAAATGTACATAAAAGAAAAAATAAAGTTAAAGAATAGAAAAAAATAATTAAATAATTAAATCTGTTATTTTAATGACTATATAACGAATTTTTATTAACTTAAATAATGATTTACAATTCATACATATTCATATATATATATATATATATATTATAAATATATATATATATATATGATACATAAATATACATATATGTATCTATATATGAATTTTTCATGTGCTATTATACAGCGACTTCTCTATTATACAGCGCCATTCGCAAATACGTATGCAGTTGTAAACACAGTTAGGATACAGACGTCTACTGTTCAGCTGATAAAGTGTAATATTTGATAATTTTTTATGTCATATCAATTATTACTTTTTTAACCTTTTTTACTAAAATAAATACTAATATAATCAATATGTTGTAGTAATAAATTAATACATGAAATTTTGATGGGTAATTAAAGTTACTGGTGGGCGATACAGTTACTATACAATGATGGGTAAGTAAAATTATTGTTGGTAACAAAAAGCTCAAGTTGGTATTAAATAGTATTAGTAAGACTATATTTATATAATTTGTAAATATTTATAATTTTAACCTGTTAACCAGTGAAGACAAAAGTAATTTATCACAATAATTTCTTTTTTCTTCTGACAAATTAATATATAGATAATTTGTTAGTGCTGCAATTGAAAAAAAAAACATATTTCCCAATTCTTTATTTAACGGTTTATCCAAAATTTTTATCTATATCTTAACCAGTTCATTTATATTTGCTGTTCAATCGTAGTTTTTTTTCCTGGTTAACAGGTAAAATATTCAATTTTTAAATGAAGTTAAATAATAACATTCTTTTTTATGCATCCTTCCTTGTCGACGAATCTTTAATTAAGTATATCGAAAAATATTTATTGAAAATATATAAGACGTCTATATTATTTGATTAATTTGAAGCAACTTGTATTTTAGATTTTAATGTTATGAAGATCATTAGTCAATCAGTATGAGTAAGACACCTGTTTCAATACTACAAGAAATGATGGTGAAAATGCAAATGATACCAAATTATGAATTAATACATGATGGTGGAGGCACACACGTGAATACTTTCACTTATCGTGTTACTTGTGAAGGACTTAGTGCAACAGGTACTGGACGTAGTAAAAAAGATGCAAAACATGAGGCTGCAAAAGCTATGCTTGAGAAAATAGCAGCTCATAGAGCTTATCCTCAACTACCAGCTTCCCCAGCACAATCTCCCATAAAAACATGTATACCAACAGTTATACCAGCTTCTCCAAGAATTCCACCAAATGAGCCTTTTGTAAATGCAATAGGTGCTTTACAGGTATTTCTTTACTTTTAATATTTGAGTCAGTATTAATTATAAAAATATATAATGCATAATCATTATAAATCTTTTATATTTTACAGACATTGTGTGCAGAAAATAATTTGCAGGAACCAGAGTATATACCTATCAATGATGAAGGTCCACCACATGCAAGAATTTTTACTTATCAATGTGTACTTTCAACATTTAAAGAAGAAGGAATTGCTACTACAAAAAAACAAGCAAAACATGAGGCAGCTAAAAAAATGTTAAATCGTATAAAAGAGCTTGTTTCTGTTAATTATCCAGAATTTTTGGATAATGATGAACAAAGCCAACTTAAAATAAATGATATGATAAGCAATTCTATTGCTGAAGCACGTTATCCTCAGTTAAATAGGTTTTCATCTAAGAAAGTAAATTTAGGTCTTAAAATTTCTGACTATCATATAAAATTGAAAAATTCTTTTATGACGATACGCCAAGAATTATTAACAAATTTACAGTCAATTAGACATGATACAAGTGATTACAATATGGTAAACACTATTTTATATAGATTACAAGAAATTTTGACACCATTAGCTATACAAGTGACCATAACATTGTTAAATTCTATAAATCCAGATATTTTTGTTGTTAGTATAGAAACTGATACTTCTCCGTCTATTGTACAATGTAGTTCAGGGACAACTAAAAAAGAAGCTGAATATAAAGCAGTTCTTAATTTAATAGATTCGATTATATTACTCTTAAAATAACATGTTTTGTATGTATATATGCTTTATATACTAGTAGAACATAACAAACTGAAATTTATATATTTTCTACTTGCTAAAAGATGTTTAAAAATCGAAAAAAACAAAGTAGTTAACTCAGAGATATTATAGTTATTATAGAGTTAGCATAGAGATATTATTAAGTTAACACTTCATTTCTTAAATTTCTGTAAAATAGAACTTCGATATTAATTTTAAATATTGTAAAAACATGATTATTTTCTAATAATTTTTTGTTAGCTATTACAATTAACTATTGTATTTAAAATAATAAAAATGTTTATAAAGATTAAATCACATTTGATCACGTATATAAATATTTTTATTAATTTTATTTACTTAATGTCACATAACAATGCTACGCCACGTAAAGTCCAATGACGGGGATTATGATCAGTCTGAAAATCGATGGAACCAACATATTTTTGATCAGTTCTTTGAGGTTTTCTATATATAGGGCATTCGTAAAGTTTTGGATCTTTACCAGCAGTTGTATTAATTGCATATATGTAAATTACGGGCATTTGTTCATATAAAACCTTCGGTTTACTCTCTATAAGTTTTCCAGTCCTACGATCAAGAGACGCACCCTCTAAAAATAATCCATGTACATAAACTCCTTCTTGAGGTTGTTCTTTAATATCTTCTTTATTAAAACGCGTTATAAGATTTTGTAATACTACAGAATCTAAAGCCCAACCTTTGTGTGCTCTAGTGACTTCCTAAATTGTGTAATATTTTTAGAAAAACAGAAAAAATTATATTTATATTAGTATATAATATATATTATATTAATTATATTTATATTAAACATACGTACTTGTCTCATCGCTGTTAAAAATCCTTGAGGATTAAAGAAACCTGTCATCCAAAAGACTTTAGATCTTCCATGAGTACACCAATGTCTAAATTGATGATCTCTTTCCAAAAGTTCCGTATACCAAAATCCTAAAGTAGCTGATTCCCAAGAAATTTTCAACCATTTTTCTGGTATACGGGCATCATACATAGAATCCAATGATTTACGTAATCCCTGACTCATTACAATAGTACCTTCGATTGCTAACTTTAAATTCGTTAATGTACTGTAAACTTCTTTGATGACTCTTGTGATTCTTGAAAGATAAAATTCATTTATAAAATATAACAAATGATTATATCGATATGATATCATTGAATACAATGGATAAAACAATTTAAATTTGCACGTTACTAAAAGGATATCAAAAGTGAAATTTACCTATCTATTTCTTGCCTTAAGAAAATATTCATTGGTAATAATGCTCCCATTCTGTGGAGTGCTTCTTTTACTTCAAAAGAATTATATTGTTTTGGTAACTTGGATAGCATATCGTTTGCTAATTTGTAAACGATGGTTTCTCTAGTTTCACCACCTTGTGCACCACCTTCCTTTGGTTGTACACTGAGAATAGTATCCAAAATTCCCTTAGCCGTATTAATTTGATAAGTGATATCTGCATTTGGATGCAATCCAAATACTTCTGGATTGTCAGTCGTTGGAAGATTGTCAATGTAATCTACGTATGCCTGAAGATTTCGAGTTTGTGGTACTTTATAGCCACGATAGAATTCGAATCCAGGACGTAAAAGAACATCACAGAACCATACATGAGTGAAAGTTGTTAATAAACGCTTATCAAAATCATCTGTAACTCTACCACCATATTGAACCTGTTGAAAGTTTTACATTGTTAAATAATACACTGTACATTTTTTTTCGAATTAATGTCGTTAAGAGCAAGCGAGGAACATTGTTCTTGCTATGTGTCTATCATATCTATCATACCTCTCCGAGCATGTAACAGACTGTGGGCCAGGATACACCTTTCTTGGGATCCATATCATCAAGATGATTTTGAATAAATTGTATTGAGGCTGCGAAATCTGCTTGATTAAATTCGTAAGGTATATTCCAACCAAGTGGACCAAACTTTCTACGTTCTTGTACAACCGTATGTAAAAATGCTACAGCATATAATAATGGTGGCCATTGTGATTGCGTACTATAATCCAATGTATCCTGTGTTACATTTTGATAAGTTCTCTTTAAGCTAGCTCTGATACCTTGGGGTGGTTCGTTAGTGAATTTGATTGCCATCTAAAACCACATCGCTATAATATCTTCTATAATATAATATCGAAATAATTAAATATTTGTTGCTTTCAGTATAAACCTGTAATAGACCAATAGGGAATTGTGGATGCACTTCTGTAGTCATCCATAATCTGAAGGCTTCATGAACGATATCTGTTTCAACGAGTGCATCCATTACTTCTGTGCAGAATGATAAAGATAAGTGAATATTCTGCAAAAGAACCCAACCACCTGTATTCATTGCATCCGTGATCATTCGCCGTGCATGGAATTCTTGTCCTTGACCCATAGACACTGATTTTAATTCTAAAGAAAAAAAAAAAAAAATAAAGAAATAAGTAGATAAATATATCCGAATTATATTACATGGTTATCAATACGAATATAATTACGAATGGATTTCTGCTTGGCTAGTGCTGTAATTTGTGGGCTAGGATCTGAACCAATCGATAATAAACATATTAAAGGCGTTCGGACCTCCGATTCCAACCAAGTTATTTCTAAATCCAAGATTTTTGCTTCTCCATATTCTTTGCCCAAGGATTCAACAACGTATTTTTTTGCTTGAGATAAAGTTCTATCCGGACTCCAAGATCTGATAAGTAATAATTTCCTAAAAACGTCTAAACTTTTTTGATAGCTGCATGGCAATTCTTCTTCTTCCGGTTTTTCTTTTTCATACCAAATGCGCCATTCTTTCTCGTTTAATTCGATTTTTGTTAAAATTTCTGAAAAGCTATCTAGTTTGCTAATTTCAACCAAATTAAGCCACGTTATATCAAGAATCCATTTGAATGGTTTTGGAGTAACCGCATTGAGATCTAAGGACGCACCACCTTTTATAAATGCATTGAATTCCGTATGACTGATCATACCATAATGGCAATCAATTTTCATGGCTAACATTAATGTGAATAAAGATTTATGTCTTTCGTAAAGACTTCTCAATGTGAAAGCCCATACTTCATATGTGAGATGCCGTAGTATCGTATTTATTCTTTCCGCTGTGATAGAACTTTTGACCGATCTCGTTATAGAATTGTCGAATATAGTTAAGAATTGCTTTAAAGAATTTTGATACATCACGTTAACGTTACTCATTTCTACGATTAAAAAGTATAAGATGGATCCCCTAGATGCAACCGCCCGAAATTCTTCTCGAGCTAATGTAATTTTCTTTTCGGTTAGAACCGATACTTTCAATTTTTCCTTTACCGATTCTGCTGTGGATTTAGTCTCTTGAAGTACTCCTATCAATTCTTCGTCGTCCACCAAAGATCCTACTGAGGATGTGAGTCTATGTAGTAAAGTACTCTCGAGTTCTTTCATGGAACGCTGATTTGTCATGACAGATTCAAACAGAGTTACTCTTTCAGCTTCTAAATCAGCTTTCTCCATAAGTATAACTCGACCCAACAATTGATCTTCTAAACCCAACATTGTCACAGTAAAATCTATTATAGACGTTTTCGCTGATATCTCGGGACTATATGCAGGATTTGGCAACTTGGTTGTAATGTAAAGCATGAAACCAGGCATTACATCACACTCTTTGTCTCCAACAATGACTTTTTCTATGGAACCCGATTTAATGAAGTTTTTCTCAAGCACGTTGTCAAGAACAGGATCAAGTTCTTCCGCTACATCTTCGATCAGTAAAGGTCTGCCTAACGACAAACTATCTTCCAAATGTGTCCGGAAATACTTATGATTTAAAGAAGTGATTTGCAATTCATTGGAACATTCTTTGTTTTTAATCCACATTTTACCTTGGTTTTGAGGATCCACTAATAAAGGATAAGATGTGGATTTCGTAACGATTAATGCGTTTTGTACGGATAGTTCATCGTTCGGCAAACCTTGAAGTGTCCATTCTGACATAGTTGCGGTATCGACCAACATGTGGGTTATACTCAAATGTTTCGTAAATGGAATGACTTTAGTCTTTAAGATATCCATCCAAGCAATTACTAAGTTACTTCTATATTGTTGATTATAAGGACCGCAGTATGATAAGAAACCTGTCGCTAATAAAACATCACCGACTAAACGTCCTAATTGAAGCTTAAAGTCTTTACTCTGTTCAGTCCATCGAATCTTCTCACCTCCTAATCCATTAATGAGAGCCGTCGCTGCTGTCATTTTTCTGAGGCATATATTAGCAGCATCGGTTAATCTTTGTTTTTCCGAGACCGCGGCATCGTATTGTTCTTTTACAGTTTGAAGAGCCATCTCTCTTTCCGACAATTCTCTCTCGGCATTTGTCAAATCCTCCATAGCTACTTTCAATCTTGCCTCTTGTAAAGCTAGATTAGCTTTTAATGGAAGAACTTCTTTATTCACAGAATGGAAAAACGCCATGGCTTTGGTCCATGATAATAACCCTGCCACGTCGCCACAAACTCGTCTGGCTGTTTCCATATTATAATCTTCCATCTTGAAATAAGGTTGCAGCAGTTCGACCATCTCGTTGTTGATTATATCCTTTGGATAATTTTGTAATTGCAAGAGGAATGTAGTACTAGCCATTAGCTTCAAGGATTCCGCCCATGAAGGTTTAGGACATTGCGTCGTGGAATCTGGTACGACTGAACCTATCTTACGTTGAAATAGAATCAATACGCAATCCATTATTCTCATTATAAGATGGGGTGGCCTTCCAAGTTTTCGAACGGTTGCTATATGAGCAGGTTTGATGGTATTCAAGGCAGCTTCCGCTTCCTCTAAAGCAGGCTTCGCAGCTTCGAGCTTTTCCTCTGCTAATGCCTTTTCTTCGGCTATGCATTCCACTAATTGTTCTGCTTTTTCTTTTACTTTTTGTACCTGATTTTTAAAAGCTTCCGCATGCATCGCTCTTTCCGTTACTTCTAGTAAAACCGTTTCCGCTTTTTCTGATGCCTGTACCAATTCCCTTTCCATTAAAGCTAAATCTTTTTTTAAAATTTCGACGGATATAGAAGCTTCTTCAAGCTTAGCCAAACCGGTGTCCATTCTTTTCGCACCTTCTCCTAGCTCATGCTGCTTGTTACGATAAATATTTTTGTAACCTCCAATAAAATTAAGATAAGATTTCGGTGTTACGTGCGTCGCTCGTCGAAATCGCTGAAAATACTCCATCGAAGTTTTAGCTACGATATCTTGTATAGAACCAAGAGCGTTCACGAGTTCGATTTTAACTTCATTTGTACAAGCAATTTCAAAATCGTGGAGAAAATGTTGGGCAACTAAAACGAGTGCATTTTTAGGCCACGGTTGGAACCAGTCTATTGTACAACCGGATATTAATGCTGGAAAGCGTTGAGCTCGATTTCGAAATTTCTCTCCCACCGGTGAGAAACAGAAGACAACGTGTAGATTTTGACAGGTTCTTTGCAGAAAGAACTCCATTGTTAGCTCGTTATTGATAGTTTTTTTAGGATTCTCACGTTTCAGGATAGGTGTCAATTCCGATATGATCTCTGCTTGCTCATCCCGCGTAAATAAATTGCTGATTACACCAGAGCTCAAAATATTGTTCAAATATTCTAAAAATCCTTCCTCTTTGATATCCAGATCGGTAAAGATAAAAGTGGTACCTTTTCCTTGAGCACCGCAAGATCGATAAAGAAATTTCAAATCTTCCAAAAAGTTTGCTACGTTGTAGGATCTTGTTAATGTGATTTGGAAGATTTTATAACCAGCAATGAAAGAGGATAACTTGGTGAGACTTTGTTTACCCGAGCCACCCACCCCTACTAACATGACATTTCCCTTTGGATGTCTTATCACTCTAGAGATTTTTACTAGGTGTAACATTGCGTCGGGGAAAAATACAAGATCCATACCGGCACCTCGTTGCATTTCATTAAATTGTGTCAGAAACATCTCCAATCTGTCTCGTAATACTTGCTCATCGTAAACAGGTTCATATACCTTTGGTAATTCTACATCAGCGTCCTCGCTTTCCTCGCCAGTAGGTTCAGGTGCGTCCCTGACATAAAAATTAATGTCAAGAATTTCGTATTATAGTACTCTTCCGTTCTGTGTTTAATAATTAGAGAATTACCTCATGAAATCTACAAATGCTGGATTTGGCTTCGTCATGTCGACATAATCATCGCCTAAAATATCTTTTACAACCTGAACAACTTGTTCCTCGAACCACTTCTTGTCCGATTGCATTGTAAATCTATCACTAAAAACCCGCATACATTCGTGTTTCCAGAGTGACATTAATATGCTTTCTGTATTTATTACCGTAGATAAAGTACCAACTATTCCTTGCCAAATTCGTGATAAATCTCGAAGGCTGAAAACGTAATGAAATTTAGCTGGAGTAGGTAATAACTTTACTCGCGTTCTTTCCCATAAAATTCGAGTCAACGGAACCATTTTTTTAATAAGATTTCTAATTTCATCAGAGAAGCCTCTTTTCGCATTGTAATGTCCCTCTCCGAGTATACTGAAAATATGATCGATCGATTCGTTGCTGGGTAAGGTACAGTTGAAAATGGAAAATTGTCGTTTCAATCTCGAAGGTATATCATTCCTTCCTCCGCCAGGTTGACACATAGCCGCTAGAAATGTTACGTCAACGATAGTGGTGAAATCGCCAGGTTTTTCGAGAGAATAGAAACCCTTCATATCCATAGTCTGTCGTACAATTTCGTTAGTGATTTGATCACCCCATTCGTTTATTTGCGGCAAATTTATGTCATCGATGAATATCAACATTTTCTTACCACCTGGCGGTCCAAACGTATTTCCCATACGTTTTTCAACATAACTTTCGATAGTTTTCTGAAATTGGCATGGGCTAGTCGCTGAACTAAAATTGAAGGATCTATTTAAGGTTGTATCAGAGTTAGCTTTTTTCATATATGATTTCATCATAACTGTTTTAGCAGATCCTTGTTCACCTATTAATAAAACGGCCTTATCTTGACGGCCAATCAAATCGATTAGATATTGAATACGTACATTATCGGGAATTGGCACGAGTACGTTACTATAATCAGGTGTCGAATATTCGGGATACACATAATTCGTTACCATACTCTTCCAAGTATCCCATTTGCCTTTTTCGGTGACAAAAAAATCAAAGACCTTTGCATCGGGATAGTTTGCTGAGTTTGGGAGATCCCAACTTTTAAAGTTCTCTTTCAAATATACGTCATATTTTAATCTATCGGCTGTTTCCAAAAGTGCTCCCATACCCCAGATTAAAGCAAAAATGTAGAGACGTTTTAGATGTTCCGAAGTTATAGGTTGATATCTATCTCTTTCGTTATCATCATCTTCCCCATCTTCCGCCAATATTTCAGGTGGTATTAATCCTTCGAGTATAGAGAGCATTTGCTGAACGATATTACTTTGTAGGACATTGATAGCTAATAAAAGCGTTTGAGTAGACCAAGAATATACCTATATAAGTGAAATAAGAATTATATTTATTCTTTTAAGGAAACTTGATTTGTTATATTTGAAGATATACCTGAATGAAAGAATCGGTAAAACACTGTTCTAAAATTTCTCTTTCAAGTGGCGATCGACGTTTGAGCCATGCTGTAACTACTGGATTCCAATCTAATCCTGAGGAACTCATATACACCATACCATTACGAGAAACTGTTGCAGGACTAGCATTGTCGATGTCCTGTGGTTCGAAAATAATTTTACATGTAGGTGCCATTGCTAAACGATCGCCATTGGCAAGCGTTAAGGTTTTGTTATCGTCTAATACGGAATTTAAATTTTCGATCCATATACTATCGACTGGTCCATCAAGAACCATCCATACATGTTCGCCTTTTTTCAATTTCAAAGTTTTGCGCCAAAGTGCTGAAAAAATTCCATCTGTCCAATCATTCGTAGCCACATCTAAACGACCGAACATTTGAGCGGCTGTTATACTCTTTGGATTCATCCTCATTTCTCTGTCGAGTACAATATTAACATGATTGAATATACTTTCTATATGTGTTTATTAATAAACATTCTTTTTATTAATTACCTATGATAATCACCAGATTGAGTTAATGCTTTCATCAATATATGTATACACGTTGTTTTTCCTGCACCGGTTGGTCCGAGTGTCATAATACCATGTCGTACTCTTTGAGTTTCATAAAGTTGGATTAATTTTAAGACCCATGGTGGATGGTAAATCAATGAAGCTTCTTTGACTTGCTGACTAATTGCTGTCTCTAATTCTGGGTACGAAGTTTTTTCTAAAACTTGATTTGGAAAAAGATCTGCTACCAATGATATAAACAATGGCTCGTCTTCGTCTGTAAAGAAATTTATTTACTGGTGGTATAATTATTTTTAGATTATAACAATTGTATTAAAATTAAATTATTGGTTATATGAACCTATGAGCTTTGAAAGATTCATATCTCTGAGAACACGCATAACAATTGTACTTTCCGAATCTTTGGAATTCACCCTCTTTGCGGCACCTAACGTTCTAAGTACGGATAAGATATTTCTTAAGCCGAAATCGTAATGAACCTTAAAAAAAAGGAATACCTTTAACGTAGAAATAGCAATGGGTTATCAAAAGAATTTTGAGAATATTTACTTGTTTGGTAAGTTGTTCCTCGCAAAGCTTATAAAGAGTATAAAATTTACGAGCTAGAGTAATATTTTCTAGGAATCCGCAGCTGGCCAATTTTACTCGTATAATTATTTGTCTATCGGGTACCATCATGGCTACGGTACGAAATTGTATTTTTAAATTCTCTGGGAGTTCTTTTCTACCCGCATATCCAGGATTCTATAAAAAAAACAAAGTATATGATAAAACCATGAAGGATGTACTTTTTATTCTGTTATACTACCATTGTAATAAATATTCCAAGTTCAGGGCACATATCTATTTGATCACCATCCGTGAATACAAATTGCTTCTTTTTTTCTTTCTTAGCAGCTAGAACAACAGCAACTTGCTGAGCGGCAACAGACAAGACAGGTAATTCGATTCTATTGAATTCGTCGAAACATCCCCAGGATCCACTTTGAGCCAATCCTTTGTAAATTCGGCCGAGTCCTCTATAATCCATTTGATCGGAGCAATTGAAAACCACGACATATTTTGCCAATGTCTTTCCCATATCTTTGACTGTCTCAGTTTTACCAGTTCCTGCAGGTCCGCAAGGTGAACCTCCCATTGACATAGACAATGCTTGTGCTAATGTTATGTAACATCTGAGATATATCGAAAAAGGAAATATTTTAAATATATTAATGGATAGAATTTATTAAATAAGTTATACCTATCTGTTAATGGTGTTATAACGAGTCTTTCGGTACATCCTAAATATTCATTTTGATATACGAATTGTACATCTGTTATGGATATCATAGTTTTATCTATATCTTCTTTAAAATAAAATCTGCATTGCTTTAACCATTCGAAATCATTTACAGAACGTACATTCAAGCGACACTATAATAAAATATTAATATTAAAGGAAATAAATTAGATTTAATTTCAATAGGTTTATATTTTTTATATTTTATTCACCAGTATATCAAAAATATCACGTTGATGCACGTGTATAGTGATCAACGTTTCGAACTTAGTTCGATCGATCTTTGAGAGATCTCGCGTAGTCTGATCGATCAAAGTATTCAACAAATCTAGAAATCTATTATTTGTTTCTCCCATGATTCTTTTGTCCGCACGTGCTTGTGCTAGAGCTAACTCTGCGTCTCTTGTCCAAATCATTTGAATTCCCAATATTCCTACTTGTGCCGGCATTTTATCCAGAAAATTTAATAAATTAAAACTAATATCATTTATCATCGAGTAGGCTTGACGAATAATGGAATGTAAAGATTGTTGAGATGTTTGTAAAAGCTGCATCAACCATGTCTCTACAGAACCTTCGGCTCGTACACCTTTTTCCAACTGTAAAGTTAAATCTTCAATTATTGAAATACTTTGATAATTAAATTATGAATAAATTTAATACTCACAGTTATCGTTTCACCTTCCGAGGAAATAATTGCAGTCATTTTATTATATTCTATGTCGTGAAATTTAACGTATTTGGTATTATCGAAAATCGAAAGCAAATGATTTTGTATTGTGTGCGAATCCGATGCTTGACCAAGTATTTCCAAAAGTGCTGGATCGGATACGAAGAAAAATCTTGGAAACATCATGCGTTTTTTTTCTAAATATCTACAAATAAAAATGATCGTAAATTATCATCATAGATCAGAATCACGTTAATATTATATTTACCCGCTAAGAGATTTTTGACAAAGTTCTAGCTGTTCTTGCAAATGCGGTAAAAGTTGCTTTAATAAATCATCCCCTACACAGCAAGGGACAACACCAGGAGTTTCATGAGCCCTCTGCATAATTTTTTGCCAACTCTTATCAATTTTACTAAATCTTTTAGCCTCTTTCGGCAATTGCTTAGCTATATCTCCACCCACGAATACAGCCTCAAGATAAACCCACATATTCTGGACGAGTAACCATCTTTCAAGAATCTCGTTTGTATTCGAAAGGTCTGCAAGCCATTGCTGTATTTGTTTGCGAAAGGGTGCGTTATATCTATTCGACATCAAGGAACCCAAAATCATCAAACTGTCTTCTAGCTGCCCTATTGTTTCCGCAGTAGTATCTCCTCTGAGTAATAATTCTCCTCGATTGTTAAAGGTCATAAAGGTCAATTCGTGAGAAGACCACTCGTTTATTACTGTTCTTAATTTTGCTTCGATGTCCTTTTCTTTCATCGCCGATATACAAATGTCTTCGATATCTTCCTTGTACTTCAACAATGGCGCCTCAAGAATATTTTTCAAGCAAAAATTTTCATTTTCAAGATCAAAAGAGTAATCCATTACTTCGACGATTCTCTGCCAATGACGTGGTTTCATAGCTTTGTTTGCCATTAATTCCAATAGCGGGCACATGTCGTTAAAATCGTCGATCGTTTTTTTCAATGCAAAAAATGCAGGCCATTCTTTTAAACCCTTCGGTAATTTACGGCATCGATTTTGAAACTCCATCAATTCGTTATTAATATCTTCGATATTTACCTGTTAAATGAACAAACATATAATTGAATTTACATTGATGATAAAAATAAATAGTTTAATCTTAATTATGATTCTTACCTCACCCCAAGGTATATCGTAATAACTACTGACCCGATCGATAACGTCATTATACAATTTATATAATTTTTGCAACAAATTTAATTCCTTTCGAATTTGCGATAGTTCTGGATAATCTGTAATAGGCAATCCAAATAATTCTTCGCCGCTCTGATACGTTTGTAACTTTCTCCACATTCCATCGAATCTATTTTGAAAAAGTATTTGTCTATCGGAAGCATCTCTAGGACTTAAACCAGGTTGCATTGGTCCCGAAGATCTATATTCTTCGCAATAAGCCTCATTGTCTATACGGAATTTTTCGAGATTCTTTCTCAAATCATCTTCAAACTGAGGCTGGAGATTCAATAATAAAACATGACTTTCTTGTGCACGTGCCAATAATTGTTGCCAAGTGTATCGAAGATTATCAACTTGTTCTAAGCACTCGGTATCAACAGGGACCTCATATCTTGTAACTATATTAAAAGCTTCTTCGATCGGATCAATTTTAAGCTCCATGTCGACCTCCTGATCACGAATTTTCTTTAAGGTATCCATTATGAGACGTACGTCGTCTAGATCACGTATTTGTCGATCCAATTTACGTTCCATTTCATTTATTACTGCATAAACATATTCCATTTCTTTTCGATATTTCTTCTTCATGGCCTGACCAATTTTGTGTGTGGAACCTGAAGTTTAGAAGATTTTGTAAGTTATGAATATTACGAACAATATTCTTATACGATAAAAGATTAGTAAACTTGCTCTTTATTTCCGTATAAAGTCCATACTTCAACCTTTCCGTAGATACTGCGATGGATCTTCCAAAAAGAATCATATCGGGTTCGGTGATTAAAAGATCTTCTAGTTCACCGTGTTTTCGTAAAGTGCTTTCGAATTCGGATAGGGAAACTTGCAAAAGTTCACGCATATTTCGTTCATTTTTCCATAGAAATTTATAAGGTTCCCATCGTTCGAAAAAATTTGACAAATCCTAAAAAAGTACATGAACTTTGTACAAAAAAGTTTGGGTACTTTTGTAATCGATCAAATGATTTACCTGTTTAAGTTCTTGGGTGCAACTGTTCAACATCGATAATATCTTGACGATATCTTTATTTTCTATAACCATCGAATAAAAATTTCGTTTCTGAATCATAAATAACGGTTTCTCTTCGGAAATTATTTTATAAAGTCTGCGTCTTCTAGTTTTTAAATCTTCCGATTGTTCTTCCTTCTTTTTCATAACATCATCTTGCACGCGCATTATTACATCAGTAATATTTCTTTTAATACCCCATTGTAAATCTTTCCAACAATTCTATACGATCGAATGAATAATTTTATATAAATAATTACTAGCTATTTCGAATCGTGATATTTTTAATACCTTATTGCCTTTGACATTCCATTGTGAAACACCTTTTGCTACGCCGGTAATTATTTTTCCAGCTGTGCATAAAATTTCTTGTACATCGTTTAAAGTTGGTTTTACTGTAACTGTTGGTATCATTAGATTGGCGTGTAATAGGAACACAGGATTCGGAGGACAATCTATGAACATGAATGATAAAAAGAAAAACATATTTCCAATTGAAATTTTCTATTAGTACTTATTAATCTATCGAATTATTTACCAAAGTCTATATTTCGAACAAATCGTTTTCTTATAGCGTCTAAAGAAGCTTTTGTAACCTTTATCAACACATCCACGACTTTCCTGGAATAGTATCTTCTCATTTCAGACATTGCATTTCCAACCATTTCTTGCATTCCTTTTGGTAAACCACCATCTATCGTTACTAATTGATGAGGGTTATCGAAATAGTCCCACACGATGGACCAATCGTGTTGCTGCACTCCTTGTTCCGCATCCTTCTCTATTTTTTCTTAAAAAAAAAAAACTTTCATATTTTTTTTCCATTTTTTTTACAATATTAAAAATTCTATAGGAAGTATCAAACCTTCTTCGATTAATATATCAAATTGATTAGATTCAGTAATCTGTTTGAAATCAGCCGCGGCATTTTTAACTAAACCTAAAACTTCTTCTACTGCTTCTTCCACCATCATACTTTTACGATATAAATCTATTGCGGCAATTCTACAAATTTCTTCCGTTTTTTCGATAAATTCCTCTATCGTCCATGGATCATTGGAAGTCGGTAAAGAATGTAAAGTGATCTTTTGCATGCTTTCTAATACGTGCAGAATTCTATGAAACAAATATGTTAGAGTTTATAAATTTTTAAATGCAACTACTTTGGCTTATTTAATACCTATTAGAATATACATCATGGATTCTAGTTATAAGTATGTCAAAGATCTTGATTTGTTCTCTTGTGTTTTGGCAAAATTCTTTCCAATCAGGTTGCGTCCATGTTAACAATGTCAAAGCAGGTTCGAATAACGACGCGACATGGACCAAATGTGGTAAAAGAAGTGGCCTAACTTCTAATTTCACTCGTTGAGCCGTTGTGACAAATTCTTCTATTACTAACTGAAGAGAATTCGCGACCATCGTGAAATGATCACGTTTAGCCAATATCGTCAGTGCAACTATAGGAATGTTAAAGTTTAATTTCGCAAGACAATCAGCTTCACGAAATAAAAGTATGATACGACTTTCCAGATTGACCTTGATCTTTCCTGTTTTTTGATCGATCGCTAACAATGATCTGTATTTCGAAAAAGGATGAATATTAGCCTTTATGCAATCAAACTTCATCGAATCTATAATTACCGTTTTAAGCAATCTTCGATAATCCATGAATTTTGATGTGTCCAAATTTCGGAAATATCCGATCGATATTGATTTAAGACGACGAGCGCTTGTGCGTAACGCTTCTCTAAATCTCCAGTAAGAGGTAACGTTTTTAAAACTGGATGACTCGTAACAGAAGTAGTTAATTCGTTTAGATGTACTCTGAGAGATTTTTAATTTGATAAGCGTCATATATGATTTAAACTTTGTTCAGTAGCAATTATCTTCTTATTGACTTACATTAATGAGTTTGCCCAAGTTACTCTTCCAGCTATAGGAGGCATGTGTCTGGGCAATGGTGGATCGTCTCGTTGTTTTTTAAATAATTTCAAAATTCTTTCGATTTCTCTATCACAATATTTGATCACAATGTTATATTTCTCTTCGAGTTTCGTCAATGGAATTTTTTTGCTAACCTTACGTAGAATAAAGTGCTCATTAATCATGGATAAATAAAAAATTCATAAATTCGAGCTAATATTATACTTTACCTTCTCGAATCGCGTTAGAAAACGTATACCTTGTGGAGTTTCCCAAACATCGGCATAATTTTTCTCAATGATATCACCAATATTTTCTTTCAAATTATCCGTCTTCACCATAAACTCATCATAATCAGTATCAAATTCAAAGTTTCTTGGGTCCAAATAATCATAAGATTTATTCGTAGCTATTTGCTTAGACTCTTCGAAAATTTTCATAGCATCTTCTAAAGCTAAAAAAATGAATAAAATTGTATCTGTAATAATTGATCTTAATTATATCGAAATATAAGCATACATTCTCCTAGTAATAATCCTTCCATTCGTCTTTCGAACAAATTTTGATAATCTTCGATGAGATCGAACATTGTAAGAATTTTTCTGATTCTCGCACAGAAAGAATCAAATCTTCCAAAAACGTGAGTTTCAGAAAAGGAAAATTCTTGTTCCGTTACGGCCGGTGAACATCGTACCAATCTGTATGTTTCTCTATACGACCTTGAACAAAGAATATATTGCTATTCTAAAAAAAAAAAAAAAACTAAAGATTTAATAGTAAATTTCTTTGGAATGAGAAATCAAATAATTACTTGTTCAATCTTAAGCAATGTTTTAATCTCGATCTAACAGCCATTCTGTCCTGACCCCAAATCGTTTCTTTTCCTCTTTTCGTGACGTAATCACGACAAGCTACTATCATTTGATTAGTAATTTTGATCATTAATGAACTGGTTCGTTCCGAAGTATTATAAAATTTGGATACACTGTATATCAATCTTACAGTTTGCAGCAATGATATCAGAGAATCTTTCATTTTCACCTGAAATAATTAATCAAAATCGATGCTTTCTAAGGAAAGAATCGATCATCGAATCTTTTTTGAAAGATCATCTTACTGGATCGTCGAGGTATAAACAGTGACAGCATTTTTCTAAGGCCTGAATAAACTTCGCGTTATCTTTTGCTTCGTTGTAACAATAAGTCACTTCGTCCTCGGTGTCGACCCAATTTTTAATGTAAGCCGAGCGAACTACTTGCAAGCATAAAAGTGACATACGCACTTCATGATCCTGAGAACGAAATAAATTCGTTTATCATAATAAAGATAAAACGTTAAGATATTAGTCTTTAGAAAAAAAAAAGAAAAACAAAAAGAAAAATTAATATGGAACCTGTAATCGACAAACAAGTTGACTAAATTGCGCTCCTCTTCGTTTCCAATATTCCAATTCTTGTTGCGGCCCGGAATTATCGTTCTCTCTTTTAACTTGCTTACTCTCCGCCATGAAATCTTTTAATTTCTTTATCCATACTTTTACTCTTTCCTCAACTTTAGTTACGGCATTTTCTTTAGACATGAAAACTTTTGCTTCCTCAAAATTATGGACGTTCATCATTATATTTTCACCATCGTCAAATATATTACCTTCCAAAGCTACATCTTCGCATACTTTAAGAGAAAGTATTAATATATTTATTTCATATTTAAAAAATATTTATGCAGTTGTCTAAATAAAGATAGCTGAGCTCATTACCTCTTAAAGCGCTACAAAATGATCTAAGACCAGGTAATAAAAGAGTTTTTATCATTGGACAATCATCTTCTCCTTCTCCAACTGAGTGTGCCAATGCCTCCATAAAAACATTTTCAACAATACGTTGAATCGATGGTACGATGCCGATCTTCATAGTATCTATAATGCCTGTGTACAGATCCTTTTGAAATCCTTCTTCAGGTAATTGTTTTGAAAGATTAATTCTAAGGGATGAAGAATAAAAAAAGTAGAATATAATTTTTGCAACATTAACTAATATGAAAAAACAAAATAAATACCGAAACATGTAAATACAAATCCCTGTACAAGGAACCTGCCAGCCGTCGGTTAAAAAAAGTTTCTTTTTTGTTGCTTCCTTTGTTTCCTTTTGTAATTCTTTTACTTTCGACATTGACGTATTTGCAACGATTCGAGCACCTGTAGATTTCGTTTGCACCTATTAAATCAATTTTAATTACTAATTATAATTAAAATTAGTATATTATTAGTAATATACGTATAAAAAAAAGTATAAATTTACCGTATCGAGTGGACGCGAAGGTTCCATTTCAACGACCTCTTGGTAAAACCAGACGAGAGTTGACCTCGCGTGAGGTAAAAATAGTTGATTGATTTCATCTAGCATATCGCCTTCGAAAACATGGTCCATTATCTCGTGACGTGTTAACTGTGTCGCATCCATCAAAAGTTGAAAAGCAAATTCCAAACGAGGATCCATTTCTCCTCGCCTAGCCTTTCTCTCGCATTCTTCGCGTCGTTTCTGAAAAATAATAGTCGTGGATTGTCAAAATAATTGAGATCGGTCTTCTAATTATACAGAATAAATAAATCAATAAATAAATAATTGTTCGATTTGAATTTGAAATTCGGCTAATTCGACCTGAACAATGTCACCGGAAAATTCATCCTCGCTTTCCTCATCAGAATTGTCTGATCTCTCTTGGACCATACCAGGTCCTTGGACGAACATGTTTAAATAAGTAAGAACCGATAGATGATCGTGCTTGAGTATCACTGCTAAGAATGGTGTAGGTATTGTGACGACTGAAATCGGAAAGTTCTCGTGGATAGGCGACGTTTCGAAGGAATGGGTGGGTTAGCAGTACCACTATTTCGTGTCTGGCACCACCCTTCCACGTATCCTTCGTGTCTTCTACGTGGGAATTTCCTCGCAATTCTACTTTTACTAGTCGATATTACAGCGTGTCTTTTCTCGCAGCTAAATTTACACAATGAACTATTTGCAAATGTGGTTGATCATAATTTTTCATATTTACAAATAGGTGAGCTTAAATATTTTAACTTTTTTTCTCATTAAATCCATTCCATTTTAACAAAGTGAATATCTTATTATTAATACTTTCTTAGTAAAAATATAAAATTGTTTTAACATTACTCCAAATGATATACATCTGAGCTTAAAAATAATATATATCTTTCCCCGAAATCTTGAAGGGAACGGTCAAAATTTGCTTTTTAATGAATTTGTTTACATTTATCTTGATTATCCATCAAGTCAAATAAAATTGTTTTATTTTAGGTTTATCTGTAGTTTGCATTTATAAAAACTATTAATTCTTAATGGATCGGTTCTATATTGTATTATAATATAAACAAATTCCTGAATTAGAAAAATTGTGCGATGAAACTTTTTATCAAATTTTATGTTTATGAAATATCAAAAAAAGGCTATTAAAACAGATTATTTATCGTTAAAAGTAGAATAAAGTGCATATATTTCTTGTCAATATACATACGTTTTTATATCAATGTATAGTTTCAAATCATATATTACATCTATTTAATATATCGTCATAAATTTTCCTTTCATAAAGAAATGATTTATTATTTGTAAAACATAAAGCGTGCTACAATACATGAATCGTGATTAATTTATAAACATAACTGTTGGTGCCTTTATGATGTTATAATATATATCGAACTAACGTTAAAATGCACGATTTTAATCAAAAGCAAATGCATTAAATAAATCGAGCTACTACACGAATAAGCATAACTCGGATTAGAAAGTTATCTGTTACTAAAATCGAATAATATACTCACGCCACATGTTATATGTACGTGAAACACGTAATATTCTACAGTATTTTCCTTTGAATAACATATGAACCTATGTATGAGGGGGTGTAATTTTGAACGACGATTTGTACATATCTGTAGCATGTAAATACACTTGTGAATATATATTTCCTCTACGCAAATTGCTGACCTATCTCAACTTTATTATCCTCTTCGTTGCATGCGATCGCACTAAAATGTAGCACTTTGTTCCTGTTTTTTTAGATAACGTTTAAAGAAAGGGGATTCACTATGAAAGTTCGTAAACAAAACTCATTCGAAAAGTTTTGTTAAAAAAGTTACGTTTAAAGTTCACGAGATAAGTATTTAATTTCTATAAAACTGTTACAAATCCTATTTCGTTACTCAATTAATATAGTCATGCAATAGTTTTACTTAAAATGAATTCCTTGATAGTAATATAATACAAATCATTAAATCATTTGAATGATAATTATTTTAATATCGAATTAAAAAGAAACATAATTAATTTATTAACTTTCTTAGTTTCTTATATATATTCTTAATTATTGCTTACTCTAGCTTCTTCCGTGGTTTCGGTCATGTCAAAAATTTTTTTCGTCGTTCCAAAGTAGAAGAAATAGTCCGAACGATGCACGTCCTTATGCAACTTGCACCGTAATGCGACATTAACTGCGTATCTAAGCCTTACTGCTTGCCCTATCTCTCCCCCTTTGTCTTTCCTCTCCTCCTCCTCCCATTCTTACTTACTCTTATTCTTCTTTTATTTCAAAACTATAATTAATAAATCATATCAATTCTCTTTCAATTCTCTATTCGCTAACTTTAATATTCGATTTAAACTGTCGAGATTTTTCATTAACTAATTTTTATTTCGACAATGTGGAAATATTGAAAAACAAAGGAAAATAAAAGAAAATGTAATTACGCAAATTAGACATCTATTTTTTCAAAAGAGAATAATTATTAGATATAATCGAATAATAAACGATATTATCGATGACAGAAGATCGTAAATTTTATATCGGATAATCGTTATAACTATAACAATGGAGTTAGTAATGATTAAAAGCGTGTATCGAGTATTGACTAATGGTTAGCTGATAGGCCAAACCAGCAAGTAGTACCACTCTGTAACAGGACAGACACAATCGAGAGTACGTCTGTGTTTACGATGTAAAGCTATAGTTTGAATCGTATTTATACAGAGATTATAGTACATACAAACATTCAATTCATCTATTAATCAACATTTTAATATATTGGCGATCAATTTATTTAAAAAAAAAAAAGAACTGATCAAAGAGGTCTTTAATCATGTTTTATAAAAAGGTTTCTTTTTTCTCTTTTTGAAAGAACAAAACATTCTTCATAGATATAGAAATGTATTTATATAGAATTATCAGAACTCATAAAAAAAACAAATCTCGGAATTGTTGTCCTGTAATTAGTTGTTATACGGCACAAGGATATGTAACTGGTTATTGAAATATATGTTTTTGTATCGGCAAAGTAGATGATATTAGAAAGGGAATAGGACAAAGAGTAATGGCAAAAGAGGTCAGTTATTTATTGAATCTACCGAACAATAGTAAGAGGGAAGGAAAGGGAAAGAGAGAAACAAGAATAATGAGATTGATAGGACGACGAACGAAATCTATGGAATCCCCAAGTTTGTATGCCTCATTCAATAGTGCTCTTAGCTGCTTTCAGATAATTTTGTACCGGATGTCTATCCATCATTTTCGGTGCATCTGTTGCACCGAGAATATAACGTTCATCCTTTTCGAGATGAATTACAAATCTATATTTAGATAATTCATCATCTAATCATCTTCATAAATTATATAATAATTCATTAAAATTTTGTCGATACATTAATCTTCCATAATATTTTATTTTTTCTCAAAAGTTCTTGGACAATTCGAAAAGATCGCATTTTATATAGTTCTTCATTGAAGTATCAAGCACGTACATTTTTATTTATTTATATGATTCTTTCAATATTTTTCCGTTTTTAAAATATTAAGACTTATGATTAATCGATATTTTTGATTTTTTCTGTTTTTCTTTTTTTTTCTTTTCTTTTTTTATCATCTAGCTTAATGAATTTGCATAGCGTTAAGACGCATTTTATTTCACAAATTGAACGTATCGACTCTCTGGCGCTGATAGATAGTGTCTCATTTCAGGAACACAGTATAACACTCTATCGTTTCATAGGGCGCATGACTTGTAATGACATTAAAAGTAAGGTTAAGTTATCCATTTATATTTTTTATAAGTATAGTTCATTGCTTGTAATATTCCGTCCCACATCTTCATGTGATATTAATAAAGTTATTCGTTCATTATTTCAATTTAAATATACTTGATTAAAAATCATTATGTTACCTTCGTTTTTGTTTTACTCTAATTGTCTAATTGAAGATGATAATAAACAGTAAGTTAGAATGTACTTGATATATATTATATTTGTTACATTTTAAGTTACATATAGAGTTAAAATTTGTATGTATTATGAAGCAGATGCAGAGATGATCAAAGTTCATGTGAAAAAGAAATAAAAGATAAAGATAAAGAGAAAAAAGTGGAAGCTCTTAAGAAATGCTATTTTAATTTTGTAAAAATGAGAGATCGTGTTAAAAGATTGAGCAACAGGAAATTTGTATTTGACTGAATTATATAAAAGGCTGTATCAGTTGATTACAACGATATATATGAAGAAAGACAGTATATATAATTTTTTGGATAAGATAATCCTGTAGTTAGTGATATAAAAATTTAGAAATAAGATAAAAATAAGTCTTATGGAGAACTATTAGAAAAAAGATATGGAGGAACTGAAGAAAAACAAAAAAAGTATTTTAATAATTAAAAATAAGTAAAATAAAAGATAAAGATAAAGAGGAAGAAGTGGAAGCTCTTAAGAAATGCTATTTTGATTTTATCAAAATGAGACATCGTGTTAGAATATTGAGCAATGGGAAATCTGTATTCGACTGAATTATATAACAGGCTTTATCGGTTGATTACAACGATATATATGAAGAAAGACAACATATATAATTTTTTGGATAAGATAATCTTGCAATTAGTGATTTAAAAATTTATAAATAAGATAAAAATAAGTCTTATGGAGGACTGTTAGAAAAAAGATATGAAGAAACTGAAGAAAAACAAGAAAAGTAAGTATTTTAATAATTAAAAATAAGTAATTTACATTTTAATTTAAATACTTTATAGCTTTGAAAATTATACTAATTATATATAATTATAATATTTTTACTTTTAAGGAATAAGGCTAAAAAAAAAAGAATTCTTAATGGAAATAGTTTAAAGAGATCAGCATATATTTAGAGAGGATTATAACATAATAAAAGGAGAAGATGTATTCCTCCTGTATTTAAATATAATTTTGGCATCAGCATGATATGTATATATATATATATATATACCATGCTGGTACCAAAATATATATACACATATATACATACATACATACCATGTTCGTGCCAAAATTATATTTAAATTATAATTCTCTCTAAATATATATACATTTATATTTTTATAAATGAGATATTGTTAGATATTGCTTCTTATAGTATACACAAAAAGAGACAAGAAATACATGTATTTAATTATTTCAGATGAAAATAAAAATTACAAACTGGATAATGAAAATATTAAAGTATCATTAAAATGAGATAATATACAGTTAATGAGGTATGTATAATACTTAAAATATGATTATTAGGAATAATTATAAGTCATTTTTTCTTTGTAATATGTTCTTGATAACTTATTAAGTTAAGTCAATAAGATTCTAAAAGAGTTTATCAAATTTAATCCATTTATAATCACAGCCTGTATATTAACGATAAATAATGCATTGTCTAGTTAAGGTATAAAATATTTTTATATTTATAAATAATACTAAATTTTTCTGCTTAAAAATTATTAGAGATAAATTCATTTCTATAATTATATTATTAACGTCATAGATCTATTCTTTTATAATTATGGCACCGGTGCTGGTGGTAAAATATATTCTCCTTCAATTTTACATTCATCCTTCCAATTATTAGGGATCATTGGTTCTAAGATTTTTATAAATTTATCTATTGGACAAATCGTGGCACATCCAGGTATAGTCATTGGGTATGGTTCATGGGTAGTTGTATTTCTTAAAAATACCTTTTATGGAAAAATATATATATAATTATATAATTGTATTAATAGAAATAATGATACCTCTCTTTACAAGTGGAATTATTACCTGAACATTCCAACCATAGGCATCTTCATGAAGCTCTATCAGAGTCATAATATTATATTCTGGCATTTGATCATTCCAAATGTGTAATACATCAAGCAAAGTTACCACAGTACTATCATGCCCTACGTACATAAACATCTTTCTTGTTTCAGGATGTAAAGTTCCTTTTTTTTTGGCTATCATATCATAAACGATCTTTTTAAGCAATGGGCCGCCTTTAAGCCGCTTAAGCATATCGTTATATGTGTTAAGTTTAAGATCATACAATGTTAAGGGTATTAATTTATCAGGGTAATATTTCTTAGTCCAGTCAGGTAAAGTCAATTTCATTGTTTCCTAAAAGTAAATATTTTTATCTTATTATTAATAGTGTCAGTACTTAACGTTAAACGAGGTAAACTAATATATTTATAATTTATAATATTTTTCCTCACGTACCTCTGCTTTTAATGTGCTGTACAATGAACTAACATCTTCAGGAGATTCAATAGTCATGCCAGTTAAATTTGTTAATTCTTCATAAAGTTGTTTATTTTCATTCTGCACATTTTGAACTTCTGGTAATTGTAATATAGTATTACGCGCTTGAGCATATTTAGGGCACGTATCCCATATTAACATAAGCTAATAATTCGTAAGATTATATAAAAGAATCGATAAAAATTTATTAGTATATATTTATGTATATTAGAAACAAAATTATCTTACAGTATCTTCCGAGCGTCTTTGATAAAATAATGTAACAGGTTGCCAAGGAAAATCAGCTTTGAATGATTGCTCTTTAGTCGGTTTCCATAGGCCAGCTGCTTCTAACATAGCTGACATTTTAGTACGATCGACAGAAGTACATTGCAAATAAAATATATCAGGACTATAAGTCTGACCCAAAAATTCATTATAACGTTGTCTTAAAAAAATTCCTTGATTATATTGATTAACTCGACCTACCTAGATTCGTAAAAATATAAGGGACATAATAGTTACAAAATTCTAATAAAAAAAGAAGCGTAATATTAAAAAAAAAAAAAAAAAAAAAAAGTATTTTTACATTTGTTAATTGGCCCCAACCATATGGTTTCATGGTATCCTTAACATAAGGATCATTTGGATAAGTATCTTGGGGAGCTCGTTCTCCATGACGCATAATCTAAAATTTAGAAAAACAATAGTACATTAATACAATATTCATATATGCTTAAAATTTTTTTGTCCGTAATAGAATATAAATGGCCTTTTTTTTTCCTTATCGATAATGATAAATCGATTTAATTACGTCTCTTACGTAAACGAGGCCACATGTACTCATCGTGGAACACGACATTCTACCTTATTGCCGATTCTTATCATTGATGATAAATGGATAAAGATTATATAGTGTATATGAAATCACGCGAATGAAACTGATGTAAAGAAAAAGAAAAAAAAAATATACAAAATTTTTAAATAACTATAAAGGAAATGTATACATATATTTTTTATTTATTGCAAATATGTATATATATATTTCCTATTTTTTGAAAAAAAAAAATATATATATATATTATATGTATAACACATACACACATATTTTTAACAAATTAATTTATGCACATCACTTAATTATTGCAATAACGATAAGTAAAGAATTAAATTGAGCACATGCTTTTCGTATCTCTGATTTCTTAATCTTCTAAGCATAATATTATCATGTGAAACTTACCGCTATAACAAGACGCAAAGTATCTTCGTTAATTTTGTAATTATGTGACGCTTCGTTTTCTTTAACATCGCCACTTGAAACAGGAGATTCTGAAATATAAGTAGTATTATTTCGTAAAGATATGATGAAGTCATAAGGAAATTAATATATACATTTTATAATTTCAAAAATTGCTTTAGCATGATGATGCAACTAACAGTCCGTAATACTCGTCAACTCTATGAATAATAGGATATAAAAAAATAATGATATGTGAAATGAAGTTACCTAAAGTTAAATTTAATTTTAAAACAATTAAAAAAGTGAAAAATAATAAAGAATTCATTTTAATAATATGAAAAGAAGTTAATTGTTTTATAAACAGACTTTTGCTTAACGAGTACGTAAAATATAAACTTTGGAGTTACGCGTGCCGTATGCGCGCCAATTGAAGCTTTTAAACAAGCGCGAGTAGATAAATCGCGCATCCCCACCATACACAAGAAATGACTACACATAAGGAAAGTTTTGTAATAGTATTGAGAATGATGAACATAATGTAAATTACTATATATATATATATATGTGTGTGTGTGTGTGTGTGTGTGTGTGTGTGTGTGTATGTATGTGTGTGTGTGTGTGTAAATATATATATATTTATATATAATATAATATGTATATATTTAATATATATATTAAATAATATATATATATATAATATATATATATATATATAAATATAATTATATATTATATAAATGTAAATATATATATATATTTATATATAAATTGTTAATAATAAAATAGATATCGAAGTGTTGCACATACGTGCTATATACTTAGATATATAATATAATCTTTTATTATTAGATTACTACATGTGGACATATTATTTTATATTTATTTTTTGTTTTATATATACAATGAATAAAAAGAAATACGATCAAAATTAGTTACGATCATCATACAATTACATTAGATAAATTATATTATGTGTATGATATATAGATATAATTAATGATATTTGATTAGTGATAATAAGGTCATTATTGCAGTATAAATTGCGTTCTAAACATTGAACAAAGAAAGAATAAATTAATTTTTATGATCTTCAAGTTCAAGGTAAACAATCATTCTGTCTGTCGTATTCGTAGTATTCATACAAGATGAAATTTATGATTTCACATTGAGATAACATTATCGATTAAAAAATTTGAACGAATCATAATATTATAATCCTACTTTAATAGTAGAATATTACTGTGTGTGTTCTAAACGAACGTTTGTTGATATTATTTATTTCAGTATAATTTAAATACAGATAATTATATGTTCAATATAAATATTGATAAATATAATATTACATTATATAGTTTATATTACTTATATACTTTATATAATACAATATTACTTTAGATATATTAAACGATGAACGTTTTATCGTAGATTAAATTAGATTAAAAATTGGATCATTAAAGATCATTAAAAGAGTTTAAGAAATTAATTATTATGAATCTAATTATTAAACTAATTATTAATATGTCAATATTTTGAAATAAGGTAGTAAAAGATTTTATTAGTTTTATCGTCTTTGTAATTATCTCTGAACTCGTAAAGATGTCTTTCTTTTACGAAGAAATTTTTTGATATATACCTACACACAGATATATGTGTGTGTGGGTATGTATATATATATATATACGATTGTACCAAATGCCCTATCTTAATTTTGTTTATATCATTATTCAATCAAATGTCATTGGACAAATTGGCATAGATTGAGACTGGTAGATACTAACGTTACAGCGTGATGACGATGTAACAAGCCAACTATAATAACGAGCGTTTAATACGAATAATGCGACACTTGCAAGAAGGCGATGTAAGTCACGTCTCTGACCGATTTATTTCCGAGATTATGTGTATATTATACAGATATATATATATATATATATATATATACATATATATATACATATATAATATATAAATGTATAAATCGCGTAATCTAACTTCTTACGATCGTCAAGGGCAACGGACAATCAAATTTTTCATTTGTTTTCTATCATAAAGATAGTTAACGGAATATCGTTTTTTTAGAATGAGTTCCTTTTGGATTATTATCTATCAGTCTCGATTTCTCTTTGCTTGACTCGCGTCCTTTTTCTAGAATCACAAGACAATCGTATAAAGAAAAAAGAAGGAGAAACGAAGAAAGCACAAGAGCAGCATATGATAGCTTTTGGTTGAGGTTTCTCGTAAATATAACATATACATACTTAGATAAAGAGAAAGAAGACAACGTCGAAGGTCGCTCAAAGAGAAAATACAAAGTTTAGAGTCAAGGATAAAAATCACCAGCCGTGGATCACATAAACGAAGGTAGCCAAACGGTGGTGCCCAAACACCGAAATGCTCGTCGCAAAAAAGCGAAAAGCGTGACTAGTGATTCCAAGGTTTATCTAAAATTTATTTTTTATATACACATAAACACAGTTTCTATATAATTTAAGTATCCATTGGGTTTTGATAAAAAAGAATTTTTTTTTTTTTTATATTTTTCAACAATGTCCCAAAATATGACGATATAATAATAATAATAATAATAATAATAATAATAATTTTTCTTTATTAATTATATACATATATATCATAGGGGAGGGTCATGACAAATCCTTGTGGAGAATTCCGCAAGGATATGCAAAAGCGTATCGCGCCAGGAGGTCCACAATCGGCTATATTACCAGCATGTTCCATGACTACGATTCAAACTCAAAGTGTCCCAACAACGCCAATGCGACCACGATCACTTTATACGACTCACAGTTATCACGCTCAGACCGAGGACACTAACTTTCAAGTATGTATATTTATATCTGTAAGTTTCACTTCTCTTTTTCCTCTGTTTTTTTTTTGACTTCTCTACTGTCTATTGGAAGCCGCATTCTCGTGTTACCTCTTTCGTAATCGTCCGAGAACGAACTTTCAGCGATACAGTGAATTTTCCAAGTACTTCGAAACACCACCAGCGGATCAATGGACTGGTATGACGGGTACAACTACTTATTCGAATTCGCCGGCAATTTGGAGACAGCCAAGAAATCTTAAAACAATCGCAGCTCCTTATTACGCGAATGAGGAACCCTGTGTTTATACGGAAAATTGGAGAGAACATGAAACCGATGCGGGTTCCGGAGGTGCCATTACAACACCACACGGTACCATCTCCTTGAGACTCCGCAATAGGATTCGAGTTGATATGACGGTTGATCGTGCTGTGAGAGTGATCAATTTTAAGGTGCGCTTATCATTTTGTACAAATATTCGCTTCGGTGATATCAATGAACAACAGTTCTCACTTTATAATGATCCCTTATAAATTTTACTGATGATTATATTAACACATTATCGTTCGGAGACATAAAAATATGTTTTTGCTCGTAAAATACCGGAGACATATAAATAGGGTTTTACACATTCTGCATTAAATGCCATCGACCTATAAATATGTGTTACAATATACATACATATATATATATATACATATATAATGTGTGTTATAAAGAAAAATACAGACATTATATTCTACACACAGACTACATTACAGACTACGCGTAAAAGTTTTTTCGCGCAAACAGCCTGGACCGTAATGTGTTAAAGAAAAGAATATTGACACCATTGTTACATATATCTGTTAAATCTTTCGTCAGTGCAGAATAATATCGTGCTTTCGTTAAGTTGTTCTGGAACAGCCTCTGCATTACTACATCCGAATGGAAGAATATATCAATATGGATCGCGCGTTGAAATTCTAGCTCATGATACACACGGCAATAATAAGTTAGTTATCTCTGAAAGATTATAGAAAAAGATCGACATTATAATCAATTATAATTTATTCTGATAGATATGCAAAGATGTGGTACAAGGGTGTTAGTTTTACATGTGAACAATGTGCTCTTGTATATTTAGTGGATACAGCGGGAACAAGAACGACTACTGACTCGTTTTTGGATATGAGTCAAGTATATAATAGATTAACGATCCTGGAAATCTAATGATCTTAATTATATTAGTCGTTTATTTTTATACTATTTTAGGACATTTCTTTAAGTGTTTTTTATTCCGGCTCGCGACATGGATCGACGTGCTTACAAGAAGCGACTACAGTTCTCGGAGCTTCGCAATATTGGATTACAGATGAAGGTGTTGAAAATTGGATCATCAATAATGTTAGAATTTCTCAGACTCCAGATGGACTTGTCAGGTGTGTTTCTATTTATATATTTTCTTCTATCTCCTGTTTTAGTTATATATATATATATATATTTTTTTTTATCATAAGATAGTGTTAATTATTTATTGATAAGTGTATAAGTCTATTAAAGAGTCATATGAAAATATAATTAATTGGAATAAATTCCTTATCATTTTTAACAGAATTGGACGTAATAGCAACAAATATCAGTTACGAACGTCACCTAGCAATGGAACTGCATCCCTAACAACTCCGTTTCTACATTGCACAGCCTCATTGGGTCAAACATCTCATTTATTTGTACGCCGAGGAGAACGGCGCATGCATTACGATGGAACAAGTTTCATTGTACGCAATGCAGGTCACAGTGCTGGATTTGACGATAATGACCAATTAAAAGTCTATTGAGAAGTTTGACTATTTATTCGATGAGATTATACTTATTAATTATGAATGTAGTATAGTCAATAATTAAATATATTTATCGCTTAAAAAGCTGGTCGATATATAACATTAAAGGAATTTTTATAATAAAAAAGCAGTAATATATACCGAAATTACGTACATATGTTTAGGAACATATGGATGTATATTTGCGTATATAATTATAATTATAATATAAAAAAGTTGGAACATGAAGATTGCATATTATTGCAGTAAACATTTTTTTTTGTACTTGACATTTAATAGAATTGCATTTCCAACATGTTTAGGAATTTAATTTAACTGCTTTATTGTTAAAAACAATAACATTAGTATAATTCAAGTATGTTCTTTACTATTATTTTTTGCACCTATTAATAAATATATAAAAGATTATGTATTGTATCTTGTTTTGTAATTTATAAAAAGTACAATTTTATTAATTACAGTAATTATAATTATATTATATGATACTTATAGATTATTTTACTATGCAATTTATTTTATAAACTTTTATTTTCTCTATCAATAATATTTAATAGTAATGCATCAATTTGCAAATTCTCTTAGATAAATGTTATATAAATCTCTCTGATTAAAATATAATATATTTATAAAAATACATTTAATTGTTACAGCAAAGCTTAGATACGATGGATACCATTATGGTCTTGACTTTTAATATTACATATGCAAGAAGATTTATTAAAATCAATGAAATTTATTTCATTGTTGTAAAGCTATACATAAAGAAAGTATTAAGTTAGTAATATGCAATATTTATTTAAAATTAATAATGCAAATATAATTATGGCATATTTATTATTAAAAAATTATAAGAATGTACAAACTATGTAAGATTTTTTTTTTAAAGATAAAATTTTAGAGAAATATATAATACATCATCAAAATAAGTATTCTTTAATCAAACTTAGTTTATATGCTATGAAATTTTACAACAGAATCATATTAGAAAATAAAAATGTAATAGACATTTATGTAAAAATGGAAAAAATTTTTTACTGTATACTTGGTGTTTTAAAAGACAATGTATTTTTACAATTTTAAAGGAATTTTCTTTTCTTAATAAGAATATAATAAAATTACAATATATCAATATTTTATTTGATAAAATGCTGTCATAAAAATAGTTTATACTTTGCTTTAGATTTGATATAATTGATCAAATTTTTAATATAAATAATTAGTTTCAGTATCTTAATCATAACAATTAGTAAAAAATTATTATAAAATAGATCAAAATCCGCGATGATTGAAGCGCTACCTAGTAGAACATTTCGAAAGTTTCGTAATTTATAAGGAATATAATGTAAAACTACGAATATCCAGGAGCGTTACAAAATACTGGGTCAAAAGGGGCTCCTGTAGAATGTCGGTAATGCAGAGATATATATTATCATTTATGTTAGCGATCCTATTAAATATTTGTAATGAAAACTTCGTCATGATAAAGTAAAATAAGTATTGAGAGTGAAGGATATATTATTACGATACAGTTGATGATTAAATAAACGATCTATTATATGAAACATCTAAAAAGACAACTTGAATAATTTCTTTATCTTTGAAAATATAACAAACAGTGTAGATATTTTTGTATGTCTCTGATGTAATATTATATAATTACAATTAGTATTATTATGAATTACGATTAATAAATAAATATAACATTTGATGTCCTTACGATGTATCCTGCTTTAATATTTTACGAACTTTAAAATGCACAATTTTAATTAAAAGAAAATGCATTAAATAAATCGAGCTACTACACGATAACCAGAAATCAGATTAAAAAGGTATCTTTCATTAAAATCATATAATACAATCACGCCATATGTTATATATGACTTTATAGTACGTAATATTCTATATTTTTCTCTGGATAACATAAGAACGATATCAAGTATGTGTATAGATATAATTTTGAATGACGATGAGTGTACATTTATAGATCTGTAAATATACTTATGAATTCATATTCCTTTTACGTAAATTGCTCCTTTTTCATCAACTTTATTATACTCTTTGCTGCATGCAATTGTATTTTGTTCTGGTACGAATAGATTATTACTTAGAAACATTCAAAAAAGAAAACCACTTTCACTTTGAAAGTTTGTAAACACAACTCGTTTGAATGTTTTGTTGAAAAAATTACGTCTGTATTAACGTATTTGAAATAGATCATTAATTTCTACAAAACTAATGCGAATTCTATTTCGTTTCTCAATTAGTATACGTCGTAGAATAGTTCTACGTAAAATGAATTCGTTTGAACGAACTCGTATTTTACGAGTTATTTAATAACAATTTTAATATCGAGTTGAAAAGAAACGTAATTAATTTATTAATTTTCTTGGTTTTTTATTTAAATGTTTAATTTTTTCTTATTCTGGCTTCTTTCTTATTAGAAAAAATTTGTTAGAACGATGCATGTTATTCTGTTTAGTTTATTTTTTTTTGATTTTTTTTTTTATTTATAATTAATAGACGAAGTAAATCTTTTTATTCGAAATATTTAATGCTTAGTTGTCAGGATTTGTTTTTTTTTTTTGACCATTTGTTTTCTCTATTTGCATGCTTTTTATTTCATATTAGAAGCATAAAAAATAAATAAAAAGAAAAAGAAAAAGATAATTACGAAAATTAAGTATCTATATTTCTCCCGTAGATAAGATTATATTATAATAAACGAGTGGGTAATAAACAGTATTATCACTGACAGAAGATCATAAATTGGATAATTTTATATCAGGAGACTATATAGATATATCGAAAGCGTTGGCAGTAGTTTATAACGTGTATCGACTAACGTAAAGTATTGACTAATGGTTGGTTGGTGTGTCGAACCAGCAAGTAGTACTACTCCGTGTCAGGACGGACACACTCGAGAGTACGTTTGTGCTTACGGTGTATCCGTGTGAAGCTGTAGGTTGAAGCGTATTTATACGGCGGATGCGGTACAAGAACTGCTTCACTACTTGACCTATATTCTTTGAATAACGTTTGAAAAAAAAGAACGTTCGATTCATATACAAACATTCAATTCGGCTATCGATCAATTTTGTAACATTCGCGATGCGATACTATTGGACGATAATTCATATTTTGCACTTTGGAGTCTAAGAGGTCAGTCAGTTATTCTAAAATAAACTGACGAATTTTTTACGATCTTGTCGAAGTAATTTTTAATCAGACTTAACAAACTATTTCACTTAGTAACGAACGAGAAATTAGGTGAAATGTAGGGTAATACTTTGGTAACAATAAATCTATTGCTCTATTGCTCGCGATATAGAAGATCGATAACCGAATATATCGTTGAGGCTTATGAAAATTCAGGAGGTGGGGTTAAAAAGAATAATGAACAAAACGTCGAATTGCATGACACAAAAGAATGACATTTTTCTTGCATCTATGCCCTCGCTGTTTATTATTTGGAATCTTCTTTTCACTATATTCTAGATTCTAGGACAATAATCATTAATATTGTACCATTATCATCTCGCATCATTCACGCCAGAACGCATCTTTGTGTACACATCATTAATTTCGGACGACCGGGATTGCTTCTAAGTCCACCGTGATAAATACTTCTCCATAATCTTTAATGTTCACAAAGAATTTTAGGGTGGAGGCATACTAATCATTGAGCCGTTATCGTACCTTTGTTTTCCCGTTCCATCCTTCCAATTTTTACGTTTTTATATATCTTAAGATGCTTCCACCCTAAGAAATCTTTCATTATGATTACACATACACATATATCCGTGTAAAAGACAATGTATTTGATGATCCAGACGCAGACGAAAGCTTTACGTAGGTCTGCAAAAAAAAAGTCGACCGATCACATATATCCATACGATCGAATATCGAATATCCCTTTCGTTATCTTTCGCACGATCGACGAAAGCTTCCGACTGGTGTGTCGATTTTCCTTGCATCTATATATATATTCAATCCTATCACAACTGTAAAACATTCCCGATCAATCGCGTTGTATTTCAAAGCACAATTAATCGCATAGTCGCAATGTGATGATGTCACTTTAAATGCTTCTTGGCGATTAATAAGAAAGAATCTTACAAAGCAGCGTCGAATAAGTTCGTTGCTTCGCTAAATATTCGATTATTAATCGAAATGGGTATTTGTCTGTCAACGCGCAAAAGCACTGATTTGTGTTTCTTTTTTCTTTTTTTTTTTTGTTTTCTTTTTGTTATTTTCATTTTTTTTTCCTTTTTTTCCTTTTCCCTTTTCCACCTTTAAGTACCGAACACCTTTGAAAAAAAGTGTTTTGTATTTTATTTTTTTTTTCTTTTCTTTCGTCACAAAGGCGAAATAAATGATACCTACTCGATAAACACACCGAGCCGAACATTACAACACGTTATTACGAGTACGTACGAGTGATCGATCAACGTATGTTCTGCTTTTTTTTTTTCTTTTTTGTTCTCTTTAACAACCGTTTAAAACATGTAATAACAGCACGTCCATTGTGAGGTACGTTAGAAAACTAGTACAAAACTAGCAGCTAGGTACAAAAATGTAATTAATCGTTAATAATGGAGGCCGCCCGGGAAACTGCCAGGGACCAGCTTCTTTCTTTTTTTCCCCCTCCACCCTTCATTCATCGAGTTAATCATTTGAATCGTACTCCCGGGGAATGGTTGCAACCCTACGGCCCTCCGTTCTCCTGCAAACTCTTCTTTTACTCCTCACTTTCTCTCTCTCTCTCTCTTTTTTTTCTTGCGCAGCCATGCATGATTTCTCTCTCTCTCTCTCTCTCTCTCTCTTTTTTCTCTCATTTTTCTCTTGCACGATCTCTTTAAAATCTCGTTATCGCTGAGGATAATAATACTGTTCAATTTTTGGCGACTTTACGAGTGCATAATGGTACGAGAGTCACGATTAGTATAATCGGTAAGAACTAGAACATCGAGATTTTTTGGATAAAAATGTGGAAATAACAATTATTTGAAAGTTATTGCAAAAGGGATAAAGAAGGCCATTCAGGTTCGTTATCTTTTTTCAAAGCGAATGTTTACACACAACGATCCAATTATATAGATATGTATCATTAAAACGATACTCTTTTTAATGTCCATTTATTATGCTTGAAAATTTATTCGAAAAATCTTCTTTCTAATAACGTGACTAGCTCGAATCAATATGCACTCGAGACATTATTAAAGTACAAGATTAAAGCTTATAATAAAGAATTCAAATGAAAAATAATATAATCTTATGCGATCCTACTTGTTTCACGTGAACAGACATCGAGAATTAAATATTTTATTCGCTCAATCAAATCCGACTAAACGTTGACGTTCAAACGTGTTGATAAGCAGCGAGAAAGCGTTATGCGTTGAGTGTTTCTTTTCCTTTTTTTTTTTTTTCTTTTAGCTTTAGAGCGCTTATATCACTCTTATCAAGTGTCCTCTAATTTTATCAATGTATGTCATTTCTAAAAAATACTTATTTATTAGATCATGTCGATTCGGCGTCAAAATTTTAGCCGAGGTAATGTCATCTAAACGATTTTTCTGCTACGATAAAATAAAGAATTTTGTTTGATTCTTGTCTATATATTTATATCTGTAATACACAGCGATGCCGTAAACTCATTTCCCCGTTTCTTTGGTTATTGCACAAATGCATTTTTAAATGCACTCATCGCAAATACCTTTAATAACGAGGAAACGTTGCTTATTACGCATATTCATCTACGACTCGTATGTGCATTCTAGTCGTTCTAGGCACCTTAACCCTTTAATTATTAATTTAAATTTATAAAAATTTTATGATATGTCCCGAACGGGTTCAATGTTTTTTGATTGCTCGTCTTGAAGGGGTTCGCGTAAAATCGAACGCGTTATTCTAGAGAAAATGACATTCTATCGATTATCGATAGAATGTTTGAGGAATTCGTCCGTGCAAAAAGAAAAAAAGATTAGAAGAAAAAGATCTCTTACATTACCAAACATAGATTGGCGTTTTAAGTTTCCTTTTTTTTTCTTTTCTTTTTTTTTTTTTAAAGGGTTAACGTTGTTTGTCGTTTCTTTTTCTTTACTTTTTCATGCAGAAGAAACATTCTTAAAATTTGTAAAATTCTGAAATTTCATTTTCGAAAGATTGGCGAGATAATTCCAAGTGAAAGAACGTTTTTCGCGCGGCGATAGTTGAGCGCTCCCGTCAAAAACCTATTTCTAGCTTTCTAGCCTAGTTTAAGCAGGAGCGTTGTATCTTTTCCTCCCCGCAATTGTACTTTTTTTTTTTATATACAGCCATATTATTTATATATATATATATATATTTATCGACAATTTATTGGAAGATAATTAAAAGTTTAATTTCTTTCTTTTCATTATTGAAACTAAATTGTTCGTTTTTTTTTCGATCGATCGAAAGTACAACTACGAGGCGGAAATAACGAGGGCCGAAGGGTTTTTTCTTTTCGCTCGACTTTTTTTAACGAAGCGATTGATGAGATTTATCATTTTCATATAAGCACGGAATCACTTGCAAATGCTTTGCCGATCGCGTTGCGACATTAAATCTTGATCAAGTTGATTAGCCAAAAACTTGAGGCCACGGCCGCAATTAGATAAATATTATTCGCAACATGTAGAGAATCGAAAATGTCATCTTTCTTACGACTTATGGGGTCTATCATTTTTCGATACAAAGATATCGACTGACAATCCATCTCCTTCGTTTTATTTACTTACTTTCAATCACCTTTCAATCATCTTTCAATCACGATGCGATAAGTGGACGTTATATATTCGTACTGAGAGAAATATTAGTCAATCGGTTTCGTTTTTATCTTCTGCGATGTGTGATGTTCGATGCGAGGATCATGTTTCTTTTCTTTTTCTTTTTTTTTTTTTCATTTGAAAGTACAATAACGTAACGCATTTACGACCCCATAAATCGAGAAGAAAATTAACGACAGTTCAATTATGTAGATCGTGAGAAGGTCTGCTAAAATTTTAGATTTCTGCTTCCTTTTGGTAATAGCACCAGAAGGAACGATCATGAGATTCCATTAAAAACAATTCGTTTACCAATGATCTTAACATTTAAGTAAACGCTAACATTTTAAATAACATTTTATGTATATTTGGAAAAATTCTACTCGGTCAAGGCTTAAAATCTCTTAACATAAGTTCTACACATCGATGTAACAATTTGAATTTTATAGTCGTATTTGATTTCGAAAAACTATATGGATCGATTGTCTACCACGTAGAATCGTATCTAAATTCAAATAGAGTCAGAAAAGAAGTAACTCAATAGATAATATTTGGCTTAACTATAATGATTATAAACAAAAGTCGGAGTTTAATAAAGGCTTTTCCATAAACGTATTTATGTTTGCGAAGATTATATATATATATATATATATATATATATATATATATCCACTCACACATATAAATATCTATATTAAATTGACGTTTTCTATATTCGTGGAACTATGCAGACCATTTCTCGATCGTTCAAACGTAAAAGAGAGAAAGAATAAGGAGAATTAATCGTATTGAGCATCGATAATAAGAGAGGAAGCGCATTAAAAAATACATAAGAACGTAACGACCGATTCTTGTAATATCTTTTTATCTAGTTATTTTCTTTTTTTGTAATTTTTATTTTTAGGTGCTTTCTATGGGCGCGCACTTTAACGAGAATGATCGCATCTGCACGTCGCATTTGTAGAGGCATCTCCATTAATTGACTAGATTTTTATCATTTCACCCTCTCTACAAATCTCCCTCATCATCTCCCTATTCCTCTCCCTATCTCTCTCGTTCTATCTCTATCTCTATCTTTCGCTATCCTTTTTTCATAGCTCGCGCGACAGCCATAGTAACTTTTTGTTTCATTTAAATAGACTACAACACTTATTCAGCGTGATCTTACAATTTAGAATAGGCAACAATTAATTTTTAAATATCGTTAAACGAATTTACGTTTCCTCATTAATATTTCTTTTTCCGTTTGATTATGACACGTTTGTACGTTTCGCGTTAAGAAAATGATTACGTTTAAATCTAGATATTCGGCTCTAGAATTTCCGAAGGATGTGAGATTATATTGAAAGGTCTTCACAATTACGACAACAACGTAAAAATGTAGTCGTCCTTTCAGGTACCATACGCGTAAAAGGATCCTTTTATTCAATTAGTTCATTCTCATTTTTTCATTATTTCATTTTTTGCTCGTTTCTTTTTTTTGTTTTTTCTTTTTTGTTTTATTTTGTTTTTTTGTTTTTTTGTTTTTTTTTTTATATATTTTGACAATAGCGAGTTACGGGATCGACATAAAGTATTATCGAAGAAAAAATGTACTGAAAATGTGAAATCGATCTAACCAAATTTCAATATTATCCTTCAATCTTGTCCGTCTCTGTTCTTTCTGTTTTTGCTTATCATAAAATAAAAAATAATAAAAAAAAAAAAAAACAAAAAATCAAATAAGTTAATGCAGCGTTCGTATGCCGATTTTATGTAAAACAGCCATAATTAGATCTTCTTTCTTATATACCGTATTGTATGTTCTTTTTCTTTTTTGTTATTGTTACAAACTACCGTATGTAATTATACTTTGGTTTTAAAAAGGCTAGTTTTTTTTCTCTTTTTTTTTTTTTTTTTTTTAGAAAAATTGACTATCTGGTAAAATATCATTACGAAAAAAGCAAAATCTTATCGAACGACGTCGACGATATTTTTCAGATACGTGCGATCGCTGTTCAGTCTATGCTCGTTTATTGAAGTTTCTCGTATAACAAATTGTCGAGCATGAACGCGTGCACCCGATATCGTGTGTGCGAGTAGGATGATCTTCGTTGTATCCAGAAATGCGTAGAGATCTTTCATAAAACACCTTACCGACGCAAACGTGGAGCTGCAAGGTCGCGACCGTTTTTCAACTGAACCCAAAAAAACATCTAGGGAATAATTTTGATTGTCTACGATCATAAAAGAATGTAGTTTAAAAAAATGTACATATATAATTATATACCTTTTTCCGAATATACCGTGTATCGTTAGATCGATCGATGATAAATTATTTAACACGTTGAATGTCGAACCGATTTTGGAAATATTCTTCATAAATTTTCGAAATTATCGAAAGTATTATAACAATATCTTTCATAAATTTTTATAGATGAAAAATATAGGACAATTCATTGTTATAGTTTTTTTTTTTTTTTTATATTAGACTTTATTCTTATTAAGAGGTATATTTTTAACTTTTTATACCACGGAAAAAGAAATTTTAAAAACGTTTTAAATAAACTTTGCAAAATTGAATGCCCAAAGTATATTGAATGCGATAAATCATATTTTGATCATCATTAATTACAAGATTCTTCGTATATCGTCGTGCTGAAAATTCATGATAATTCATGTTTAAATGAGAACCGAGCGGACGTATCGATAAAGGCTGTTCTGGAAACGGTTTTACGGATAATACGTTATACGTTCAACGAAACGTACGTAATTCGCTGTGTATCTGCGTGCTTCACGCTCAACCGCGCGAACGGCGACTGAACGGATCGAGTATTATTTTTTCTCCTTCCCCTTTCGCTTTTTTTTTCTCTCTTTTCCTTTTGTCGAAGCCGACGTAGCTCGATATTTTGCACGCGCATTAGGTCGGTCTTGCTTCGCTTGCTCTCTCTCTCTCTCTCTCTCTCTCTCTCTTTCTCTCTCTCTCTCTCTCTCTCTCTCTTTCTCTCTTCTAACGGCTTGCGAGGATGCAGTTCCACGTTGCTTCTGTGCACAACGTAGACCGTGATTGAACAAATCTGAGCCCGATGTGTGGCTTTTTTCACGCTTTGAGGAGTAAAAGAAGAGAAAATGCATCGACGGTCGTCGTTCCGGGTACGACAACGACCTTGACTAGTTTAAAGAGCGCACGCTAAGAGAAACGGGAACGGGAACGAATAGGGGAAAAAAAGATGATGGAAAGATGAGAGACGAGGACAGAGAGAAAGAGAGAAAGGAAAAAAAAAAGACAGAGAGAAAAAGAGAAAAAGAGAAAAAGAGAGAGAGAGAGAGAGAGAGAGAGAGAAAAAGAGAGAGAGAGAGAGAGAGACAGAAAGTAAAAGAGGAAGCTTGAAAACAGGAAAAGCTGGATATTTTAGGAATGCGTCGCGCGTAAAGGTAGGAAAGCAATCGTCGTTCTCGCGTAGGCGTTTCGTTCAATTTTTAGTCGTCGTCGTCGAGGCCGAGAAGCTCCGGCGGAAGCATTCTGTGTCGACAGCACACCGTCAAGCAAAGAACACGCGCAGCGAGCCGAAACTGAGGACTAAGAGTTCCGAGGACGATCGCCTTCCAAAAACCGTTTGTCACCCCTAGCCATACCACGGCAAAGTGTAGAAACGGTACCTGCAGAATATAAAATGAAAATTGATGATAAGACCAAATAAAAATATAATTGCACACTTATATCTAACGGAATAATAATGATAATAAAAAAAAAAAAGGCGAAATTGTAAATTGAAATTCAAAGTTTTTTTTGGGTAATGTCTCGTGATACTTTATACTGTCAAACACAGAATTTTTTTCTCTTTTTATTAAATAACTTTTTCTCAATTGAAAAATAAATTCTGAAAGTTTAAGTAGGTAAAGAGAAGTTAGTGTGCCATATGAAGAATGTTTAAAAGTTAAGAAGAAATTTCTTCTGTAGTGGTAACGATGGAAAAATACAGAATACACTTTATCAAAGTTTTTTGTTGGGTATTTTTATAAAAATACCTGTATTTTATCTTATCTATATATAGCTTGTAAATATTATTCTTTTATACTACGTATTTTGTAAAATAAGAATTGTGAATTTACAACATTGAAGATGTCAGCAATAATCTCGTCGTAATTTAGAAAATGCGATGCTTTTTAAAGGCGATTACATTCTAAATTTTTCACGGTTGACATATTACGTTCTTTATTACAGAAAAAAAAAAAAAAATAAAAAGGATAGCTACCCATCTTTGAAAATTACGCTTTTGCGACGTAGGTATAGTATATCTACACGTTAGTTTCCACCTTTAAGAATTCTCTGCTAACCTACTCCGCTTCTTAAATGGTCTGACCCAAATTTTCTGGGGTAGTCGTTAAAATTCTTTTCTTTTTATCAAGTGTATCCATTGTATCGTTCTCATTCGTTAAACGCGCGACCATTCGTCTTATAATAGCAAGCTTTCAATGTGAAAATCTTACAAGTAGCCAAGAATTCGTACAGTTCTAGCTTGTGTATCCAATGAACAAAAGAGTAGTGAGAAATGAGGGAGGTGAGAGGATAGGAAGAAGAGGGATGAAGCCTTTAAGAGTAAAAAAAAAAAAAAAAGAAAAAGAAAAAAAGGAAGAAAGAAGAAATAGTACCTGAGGGGGTCCGTTAATGACAGCATATATTCTGACTCCTGCATAAGGTGCCCAGGATATCCAGAAAGCCATCACCAGGACGAAGGACATAATGTGGCTCGGGTTGCTTAAGTTTTCGGAAAGCGCCGTGGCATATTCCTTGTCGTGAATCAATACGCCCGATTTCAGTCGTCTCATCATCGAGAAGATATAGAAATAGGTATAGACAATGGTGATTACGGATGGCCCAAGCACGAGGATCGACAAGGTGATAGTGTAAGCGGCCATGTTGCCCCAATCGAGCATGCAGATGAAAGCCTCGCGATCAAAGATCGGCTTGTTGAAGCCGAGAAGAGGCGGACAGCACATCATGGCAACGCTGATCCACGTGAAGACCATCCAGCATTGACATCGAGTCTTTGTCTGAACGGTCTCGTATCGGAGTGGTTTCCTTTAAAAATTATTACAAAATAATTCTCTATTATTTTTCTATTAAAAGTAGAAAGAATAAAAAGAATTCATAAAAGAGGAAAAAATTAACTATCAAAATTTTGTTATTTGATCTATGTGATTGGGTAAGTAAAAAAAAAAAAAGATAAATAAATATATTAAATTCACCTGATGGCTAGGTAACGATCGACGGAAATCCACATGAAGGTATAGACGGATACCGCCCAAAGGGTAACTTCGAGATATCCAACCAGACGACACACGATGTCTCCGTAGACCCATCTTCGTACCAAAGCCGGATATACGGAGAGCGGAACAACTAGCAGACCGCAAAGAAGGTCCGCCGAAGCCAGCGACAGCAAGTAGTAATTTATCACCTCGGAGGGACCTGTACGAGGTATTATCTTCTTAGGAACATTTTTCGAACTTGATTCGAATTTGTTGAACTTGGTTTTTTGTACTTTTTACAATTTCGTCTATATTATATATATATATATATATATATATATATATATATGTATGTATATATGTACATATGTATATAATTTATATTTAAACATACACATACACATATATATACATACATATTTATACGAGAACAGTATATTTCAACATGCTGGTATATTGAGTATTCTTGCAATCTGTTACGAAATTATTTATTATTCCACCTGCTTAACCTTCTTTTTTTCTCTCGTTGGTAAACTCGTCTAAAGCTAATATGGTCGAATGTTGTTGCGAATTGTGTAAATTGCATTGCTTTTATCTATGTAACTCATTGGCTGACAACTTACCACGGAAATTGAGGTATGTGGCGATGATGAGGAGATTCGAGAGGATGATGGCGACACAGACCACGAAGATGAGGCCTGCCTGCATGAGAGCCTCCAGCGAGGGCTCCTCCATGCCGCCACCCTTTCGAGCTGCATCCCCCCACCCGCCCTTCTAACTCCTTTTACCCTTCTTTACGATCTTCTTTCTTCACGAAACCCTCTCTCTCTCTCTCTCTCTCTCTCTCTCTCTCTCTATTTCTTTCTCTCTCTTCTCTTCTCTTCTCTTTTCTCTCTCTCTCTCTCTCTCTCTCTCTCTCTCTCTGACTTTCTCTTTTGCTTGTTCACTCTCTCTCCCTTTTTCTTTTTTCTCCCGTTTTTCGATCTTCTACGTCCGTCGTTCCACTTGAGTCAAACCTTGGAGCCCTTCATGCGATACAGTCTTCGGCAAATGGTTCACATCTTCGACGATCTTGTTGAAGGATCGATAGAGTAGCAACGCTGTAATGAAAAGCGCGAATTTATTGATATTTAATAATCGACAAATCAAAACTGAAATATACTTATACACGATTACATTTGATAATATATCTAAAATTATCATTTATTAAAATAATATTATAATAATTATAAACAAGCTAATATATCATATTTCATGTATATAAGAAATTTGTCAAACAAGAAGTATAATTGTAAACCGAGGAAGCAAAGGAAGATGATGAAAATTCTATTCGCTCGAGAATAAAATTTATATAAAGTAAATCGCTGAAATAAAATCGTTTCGTGACTTTCGCGGGAAAAAAAATCTTTGATACAAAACGATGAACGATGACGACGTAAAATATTTTTCGTATTCTTAGGAAAAGCCACGTAGCCTTTCTCCTCTTTGCGACACGTCGTATGGCTTACACGCGCTTACCCTCCGCAAATATCGACCGCCATTCATAATTTAGCCCAGTCGATTCTGAATGGGGGTATATTATGTAGTATAGCGTGGCAGATATGTGTTGTTTCATATTCTCCGAATTTAAATGGAACTTTTGGATTTTATACGAAGCTAATATTCGTCGTAATATTTCATTTCTATCGAACGTTCAACAAAATTTTTCTTCTTTTTCGATTTAATAATAATCTCATCTTCCCCGATCAAAATTGTATTCACAAAAAAATAGTTTTTAAGATTAACTACTGGACCACAAATAATGAATTTAATTCGTCATAGTTATTTAATGCCAAATTATACAAATACATTTGTTATAAGATTTGTAATATTAATCGTATCCATATGAAAGACAATCCCAATTAAATCATATGTAAAATTATTAATTTCGATAAAAGAGGATAATTTTTGTTAAAACGATTTTAGATTTAAAATTGTTATTTAAAATAAATACTTCCTATCGAATTGGTTATCACGTTGATTTAATTTCTGTACAAATACAGAATGAGCTAAAAGTTCCCAGATCTGTAGTTTTACTATCTGAAAAAGAATAAGCCTAAAAAAATTTCGATAAAATGTAATTGATCCTTATAATAATCTAGAAACTTTTGGTTTAGTTTGAATTAACATTGTGACATTTTATAGAAATACGTAAAAGTTTTCTACTGGAAACGACCATTTTGAGGTTTTACTATATTCCGTTTTTTTTTCTTTTCTTTTTCTAAAGTAACTGCCTTTTCGTGGTCACGATAGGAACGAAATAAATTTGTCGATAACGACTTGTTAAGAAAATCTTCGTGCATGGCGTCACGCGATACTCGCGTCGATCAAATGCTGTTACGTGAAAAGCTGCTTAACGAAGTCTTTGACGTATAATGTTGAAATTACAAAGTAACTTTACTACCTTTCTTTTCTTTTCTTTCCTTGTAACTTTTTTTTATCTTGTGAATAGTCTCCCCTTGCATGTAACTATATCAAGGTTTTTGAAGTAAAATATAGAGATCTAGGAAATCACTTCTGTAATTTAAACGTTCATTACCTTCATCTCGGACAACGAACTCTCAAACTAGTATTCTCAATTTCATTTTAAGATAAATTTTGAATTTTACCATCTTTCTTTTTTCTTTTTATATACAAATGCTTACAAAAATAGTCGTTGAAACGATTTTTCGTCGAAAGATTGTCGAATCATTATCTATTCTGTGAATGTGTCGTCAGAAAACGATCGATTGAAAAAGAAAGTTATCACGTGATAGATAAGAGATACGTAAGTGATCATTGAAAGATAAGATAGCATGATACGGTGTTCCTTGATAATACAAATATTTATAAAACATTGGCCATTGAGTTTATAAAAAATGCTATTGGATAATTTAAAAGCTAGAAAATATTACAACGTGGCCATCTTGTACATTGTAAAATCAAATTAATTCGCTAACGATATTATCCCGGAAATTACTTTAAAAGCATGTTTAATAACCCTATTGGCATATTATAATAAAATTCTCGAATTACGAGGTATTGTTTTATTTACGAGAGAAAAATTCCATTGAAATACCGACGAGCGTCAAAGGGGATTCCAACAAGCGGCATCGCTATTCCAGGGAATTCTTGTCCATCGCTTTCTGATCGACGCAGCGATAAAAGTGCTCGATCGCTATGAAAGAGCCGCAAAGAAAATTTTTCGTATATTGCGAGGTAAAGCGTGTATTCCTTTGAATACGACCGATAAGACGTCAACCATGATTTCGTGTCCTGCGTGTAGCGATTAAAGTTGAATAAAAAACCGGCTCAATGCGAAAGTGCTATTGATAACGGCTCGCCAACGATGCAGCATAAATAAAAAAAATCTCTTCGTTAATTGCTCCTTCTTACTTATATTTTACAGCAATGTATTCGAATAATGCAGGGGAAAAAAAGGGGATGGAGGAAAAAAATTGATCTTAATTGAGACATACTTTTGAAAAAATCCGCGACTATTTAAATTCTTTTTTTTCTTTTCTTTTTTTTTTCGTTTTCTTCTCGTTTCTCGTTTTCAAAGAATAAATCTATTAATGCATTCATATTTTGCAAGCATGAATTATTTTAGTAATCAGTAAACGGTAATATCGAATTCCGTGTTTATCCAATTTATTAATTAAACGAACATTTGATGATAGATGCGCGTGTTCGTAATAACTTTTGCCTTCATACTTATTTCTACGAGTTTCACGCACGCCTTTCTATATATGAACAGCATGCGCTTCTTTCATATCGTAAATATCAATTTTCGAACGTTTGCGTTAGGAAGTAGATCAAAGGCAATGTCGAAGGAAGGAAAAAAGGGTGGAAGAGAAAGAGAGAGGAAAATGTGACAAGGGTTGAGCTGTTGAAGAAGAATGTCAAAGGCAAAATTGGAAGCGATCTAAGCATACGACACGATATACGTACGTATATGCACAGATATAGATGTTATATACGAGGCTACGTATGTAATATATGCAGAACGACCAACATTTTCGTCGAAAAATATTTTATCCCAAGACGTGATAATGTAATCGATTAATCGATTCAATAGCATTTTTATCAGGTATTCACTAAAATCGGAATAAAATGAGGTAAAAAGGAGAGCGAAAAAAAGAAAGAGAGAGAAAGAAAGAGAGAGAGAGAGAGACAGAGAGAGAGAGAGAGAGAGAGAGAGAGAGAGAGTAAGAGAGAAAGAAGTTCTTTAAAACTCACGTGCCAGATAATGTAGTCGTAAATTACTTACGAGCTCGAACAAGCGATCGAAGAGAGAAAATCCCTGCGAATTTGAGAAAAACGAAGAGTTTAGAAGAGGTTAGATCGTAAACGTTTCCCGCGATTTGTCGTGAGACTTTTACAAGCTCATAGACATATTTTAAAAAGAGAAGAAAATATCGAGGAAGTGAAGTCGAGTAGAATGGCTCTAGGAGCATGCAGCATCCTAGTGACGATACTCGATGCGGTGAACCGACCAGCCACTGCCATCTTTCTTATTTATTCGTACCTTCGCGATTTCATCCCAACGATGTCGTTTAGTAGCCTCGTTGTGCTGCTCGAAGCTCCACCGTTCTCGTCCGAGTTTCCCTGCTCGCGCCACTTTTTTTCTTTTTTCTTTTTAACCCTCGTGTCAGGGTCTCTCGATGTTATATCTATCTCTCTTTCTTTTTCTTATTCAGTCAAAAAACTAGACTTCCTTCGGTCCTTTCTTTTTTAACACGTTTCTCTCTCTCTCTCTCTCTCTTTCTCTCTTCCTCTCTCTTTAGATTAGAATCCGATCACAGAGAGAGAGAGAGAAAGAGATGAGGGGATGCAGCTTCCAGTAAATCCTCTTGAATTTTCTTTGAACTGAAACGATAGTTCGCTACGCGATCTCTATGCGAGTCTTGCACGCGAGGCACGCACATCCGTGCATGTTCGCAGTCTCTCGGCTGACCTGGCCTGGGCTTTACTACTAGCAGAGAATCGAGGGAGAGAAGAACAGCCAAGTTCCTTCCTTTCTTCTCTTCTTCCCTCACCCACCTGCCATCCCTCTCTCTCTCTCTCTCTCTCTCTCTCTCTCTCTCTCTCCATCTGCCCGGGTGCTTAGGCGTCGATACATCGACGACGCTTGCGCGCCGCCCTCGGTACACCCTCCCTTATCCCCTTTTCCAACTACTCATTTTCACAGCGCATTGGCTGCGACTCTGTCGCCGTGCTGGTAGCCCACCCTGCATGAACGCCCGACTAAGCGCGACCGAGGACCCAAGGAATCTTTCACGAAATCTCAAGCAGCTATTGCTCGCCTTCCTAGTTCCCTCCTTTACTTCATTCCTCAATCCTCTTCTCCTATTCACCTTCTCGCGATCGCACGTGCTTTTCGATTTTCTCGTTGCTCATAAAATCAATCAAATTACTTGAATGAATATTTCTACGATCTATTCATTATTTTAATTCATAAATTAAATGTATAGCTATTTCTACGATCTATTCATTATTTTAATTCATAAATTAAATGTATAGCGAAATCAAGGTTTAAGTTTAATATAGAAGGACGAACGAAGTTTTCAAAGTTTTTATTCTTGTCTTTCTTATAAGAGATTAATGGTGAAGAAGTTTATTGAGAAGAACTTGCCAAATCTCTTTTCTCACTCTCCAGTCGAAGTCAATACATTCTTGAAGATAAGTTTTTAACTCTTTGCAGATTTTAATTAAGTCGATCAACGTAGTTACGACTTTGATGTTCATCGTGTAAATTCTCTATCTTTAATTAATTTTCTTCTTTATAATTTTTTCTCTTTTTTTTTTCTTTTTTTAGAGAAATATTTGCAATTAAATATATATTAAATATTTAAAGGAAATTTCAATTTGGTTTTAGAGTTCTATAAAGAACTTTTGACTTTTTCGATCGAGAAAAACTGTACATTTTTACAAATTGTAAGTTTTTAAGTTAAATATATTCACGATCTTTTGAATTTACCATAATACAAATGTCATCGAGAAGATTTCTCTTCGTTTTTGCTTTGAAAACTATAGAAGAAAAGAGAAGTATTTAGCGAGTTGTGCACGTATTTATTTATAACGAGCGCGTACTCAATCAAAAAAAAAAACATTTTATTCATTCGTGAAGTGATTCATTAGATCTTTCTGTCATTGCTGATCACAAATAATTATTGCGAATCATGTAAAAGAATTGTGACTCGTTAAAGTGAAAGTACTTTATAACGAGATAAAAGTAAAAATGGGAAAATTCGTATTTATATGTTGCGAATGATTTCATTATTTCTTCCTAATGTCATTCTAAGCACATGCATGAATGAAAAATATTTTTATTCTAATTTTATTCTTTAATTATTGTGCCTATTGATCGACAATTATCTTTAATACGTTCTTTGTCAACATTTATCATGATCATTTATACGGCCGATGAATAACGAACGCTAATTTTTCATCTTATATCTCGGTTCAAGTGATTTCAAACTTTCTTCGCTTTTCATAACTGAGAAAAAAGTTTTATGTTCTCGTCCTGTTTCCCTTTCTCTCTTTCTCTCTTTCTGTTTGATCCCGATTTTATTACTGTAGCTCTTTGCCGTTGAACCTCGAGATATATCCGGCAATGTACTTTTATCAAGTACGTTCGTCGTATGTCGCGATAGATTTGGCACAAGCGAATGGTTGTTGCTTAAGAAATGAATACTAGGCATATCATTTTATTGCTATACATTCACATTCTTTTTTAAGCTGTACATATGAAATATAAACAAAAAATAAACCACGGAAAAAAGATAAAAATAAAAAGAGTTACTTGGCAATAATTCTTTCAAAGTATGTCACCCGTTGTACAAGCGAAAATATTTCCAGCTAACTCTAAAAGGGATTACGAGTACAAAAAGTTAACCTTTAAAGGTTATCGTGGAAATTCGACTCTAAACGAATTTTCTTTTAATATTGCTTTAAAACTTGACAACTTGTTACACAGATTTTCTATATATTTTTAAAAGATCATAGAACAATTTTTCTCCCGTAAATTTTTCTTAATTATTCTTATTTTTCTCATCGGTTTCTAAAATAAAAAATAATATATCGACGTGAAATTCTATTCATAATAGGATTAAATTGCAAATTTCTCTTGTGATAAATTTACTGAATGGAGTTAAAAAAAAATTGTAATCACGAAAGTGACCATCCGGAAAAAAAGTAATGCATTTAATATTCCTAATAACGTTCGTTTCGATGTAAACGCAAGCCTATGGTACGTCGGAGAATGCAATGGAATTCCGATGACATAAAATCGTTGATCGCGGTAATTCGGAACGAGCAAGGCCTCGTGCTGACCTTAGCGAAGCCCCATCCCTGCTGTATTCTATTCAAATCAGATAGGGCCTCCTTTCATCCGCTCACCTTAGACACGTTGATTAAGTCTCTCCGGTGCTATTTTCGCGTACACTTGATTAGAAGACAAGGGATTCACTTTCACGTTCTTGTCTCGTTATCAACCTCTTTTGTTACTTCATTCGAATACGTAATACCTCTTTTGCATTGTATTAGAATATTAATAGCGACAATGAATCTTTTGGAATTCATTTGGTAATTAGAAAAAAAAAAGATAAACGTAGGTTCGATCGAATTTTTATTCATAAGGAAAGATATATATATATATATAATTACTTTTGTTCTTTCTAAATGTGTGGGAAAAAAAATGAAAAAAATAGACGATACAGAGAGACGCATTCGTCATCGTTGTGACGCAACGTGGGTATAGAGTCACTAAATTTGACACAGATACGTTTCATTCTGCATGACTGTGTACTCGTTCGATACGTTGGCTCATTCTGAAACCGCGAGCATTGTGCCTTTCAAATTGGCACATCTCTGATATGAAACTTGCGGAGGTTTTCATTGTTGTCTTCGTTGTGCGAGAGAGCGTTCTTCACGCGATGCGGACTCTCGAGAGAAGGAACGGTTTGAAAGATAAAAATTGTCAATGGAGTATTGCTGCCGTAATTTTGGCTAAATTTTCAATGATTTCTTTTTACATCTAAAATGATCCTTTCCTCGATGGTTGTTTCGCTCGTCGATAATAACATCATTGGAAAAGTCAATGAAAGTTTTAAAGAGAGGAGACTCGTGTTTCTCACAGAAATGCAGGAACCTCGTAAATATTATTGTGCGACACGTTCATGTCCTAGACCTCTTAAACGCACCAGAGGTTTATCGATCTGCCAGTCAGTCGAGGCAGCCAAGAGTCCAAAAATGCTGGTCGCAGGCGTCGTCGCCATTTGATCTAAAACCAACGACTACCATGACGACCTCGTTGAAGGTCTCTGCCAAATGATTGTGTACTGTTTGAAAGCATGTCGAGGACACAAGGAAAGACTAAAAAGACCAATGGTTATATTCATAATCGGTGTTTAGCAATTCTTATAGTTTCAAACAAAGGATTACACAAGCTTAAGAGAATAGTGATACGCTTTATATGTACACATATATGTTGACGATTAGCACGTTAAGGAGAAACTACGATGAGGAAGAAAGTAAACGAACGAACAAGAAAATGATCAATGATCGTTCTGATCATCGAAGTTCCGTCGAAACAATTCTGTTATGATATTTCCCATAAATTCTGCCGCTTCTGGTTACTCTATAATTGATCTGATGATTCGTTTGGGTCGAGGACGAGGATGGCGAGACGTGTGGACCATCGCCTGTACACAATCGTTTTACCCGAGTCTTGATACCGGTTGTAGTCTTGCAATTGTGTTCTTGTAGTTGTTGTAGCTGCCGATTACAATAGTGACCTAACAAAATACCGTGTTGCTGTTTTAATTGCAACTGTTGCTGTTTCATTTTGTTTGTCGTCATCGTTGTCGCCGTCGCTGTCGTCGTTGTCGTCGCCATATTCGTCATCGTTGTTGTCCTCATTGGCTTCATTACCACTGACGAAGTTTTTCCTTTCAGTAACGCAACCAACATCCGTCTTTTTAACAGTCTAAACGGTGATACTGCCAAAATAGCTTTTGTAATTCGTCTTCTGCAACGCCAGAGTATTACCGCGGTAGCGAACCAAGCGAACCACGGACTGGTCCTAGGATCTGCCGCCGGTTCCTTCGACCAGAGGAATAACATCTGAAGAGTACATTAGTACAAGTGCACTTCCACGGGCCTCTAATAAAGATGGATCGTAGATTTATTTAGAAGATTATTCTGATTGCCAAATGGTTCTACGATATCCGTCTTAATACGTTCATTGTTCATCGTATTTCTTTTATGAACAGCGAACACGTCATTATCAAATTGATAACAAATATACGATATTATTAACATATTGCAGATATTAAAATATCTCATATCTTTCATATAATGTTAATCAGTTAATAATTATATATTTTGATTATCCCTTAACAGGTGATAGCAATTCCTTCTTTTGAGTAAACTTTATATTCCCAATTGTTTATCTAAATTACATAAATCCACATATCTCTTAATTAGATATAATTACATAGTTATTTAAATATAAAAATGATGCAAGAAATTTAAGCAAATGTTTCAATCAGCAATCCATTAATATCGTTAATCCCTTACGTTACGGATATCCGAAATCTCGAGCGAATGTTACAGGTTCTTTTGAAATGAAAGTTACTTTGTTCGTAATTAGTTTGCTAGTTACAAGAGATTACGGAGTAATGATTGACTTTGGCCATTAGTGATTCAATTTGGTCAGTAATGATTGAATTTGTCGATCTATATCACTATCCTTGCTTGTTTTAGCAAGTTAGTTGTTAGCGTGAGTTAACGCGATCGATTCAATCTAACCGTTGTACTTTTTCAAGGTTGTCGAGCGACAAATCCTTTGATAATTCGTTTAGAGATGCCTCTTAACTGGATGCCTAGACTTGTGTTTAGACTTTTATGGCTCCATCGTGGGCGCAAAACGCCTTTCGACGTAGCTTTTGCTCGAGATTTCGTTTCCTTCTTCTTTATCCCTATTCGAATTGACCCATTTGGCAAAGACCTCTGCGAGGAAGAATTCCGCATTAGCCGCACGTTTTTACTATCAAGACTGACCTTATATATCCACTCGTTGGCGCGCTGCCTGAAACTGAGAGGTCGATCGACTAGCCGAAACATAGAATGGCCGTGAACGGTGACACGTTGAGGACTGCGTCGGTGGAACCTATGATATACGAGATAATCATGTATGAGAGAGAAAGAGTAGTACGTAGTCCTCTTTCCTGGTTGAACTCGAGGAATGAAAATTTTAAAGAGCATGAAGGTTGCAATCTTTATAGATATGTAAAACAGTCGTCAAAGTCGCAACACGTTTTATATGTTCGACATGGAGATAGAGAAGATCAAAGAAATTTGGTTTCTTGTAATGTGCATTCTAAGAAAAAGGTTCAAGGGAAAGAGCAAAGAGTAGAGGACGATATAAGGGTAGAAGAACGTATTGCATCGTATCGTATCGGTGAGGAAAAGCGGAAGGAGTACGGAGGTCAAGTACTACCGGAGAGATGCGTTTTATATAGTACGAAAGCGCCAGAAACAGAGAGAAAGAGAGAGAGAGAGAGAGAGAGAGAGAGAGAGAGAGAGATAAATAAATATATATATATAGATAGATAGATAGAGAGAGAGAGAGAGAGAGAGAGAGAGAGAAAGAGAGAAAGAGAGAAAGATGATGTCAAGGCAAACGCGAAGCAGTGAGACGCGTATCTATAAGGACGACCTGAAAAAGGAGAGGGAAAATGGAATTCGAGAAGGACGACGATAAATTTTCAAAGTTCCTTCTGTGCCCTTCAAGAGCACAAGTTTTTTCTGAGTCATCGAATAGAGTTTATTGATCGAAGGCGAAATCGTCGAGTTGCGACGGATATAACTTACTAGCATCAGTGAAAATAAGAGAGCCTCGCTTGCTCGACAAGTATAAGTTTTTTATGCCTTTCACCGACGTGAAATTGAAGACTTTTTTGCTAGATCTCCACCCTTTGGAGTGGCTGCTCCACGCCCTTTTCTTTCTCCTTTATCCACGGCAAAACGTAACAAGGGTAAAAAAAAATTCGATTCTAACCAAACTGTATTTAATTTCTCTCACTGTTGTCACCATTAACCACCTTAGATAAAGGAGTTTACTCCGATGATACTACGACGATTTTTCATATCCTTCGCTCTTTCGCGGATAAACTTTGAATATAAAAAGTATTTCGGTAAAGAGGTAAAAAAAAAAAGTTCGGGTAAATGACGTACGAAACGGCCTCGGCTCGGAATTTAGACAAAGGATTGTGATCGACTGTATGAAGTTTGTTATACATGATTATCAATCGAGATTAAATCTTCTATAAATTATTCCGATCTTCTTCGGTCTTACATACATGTAGTACATACATATGTATGTGTAAGTATACGTGTCCTTAACTTCTATCATAGTAATCGAGGACGAATTTGGATGCAAAAAAAAAGTTCGGTCAAGGTCTTCGTTCTTTCAAAAGAAATAAAAAAAAAAGACCAGCCTAAACTTCCTTTCGTTTTATGACAGCGCAGTGTGCTAAGGCGATTTACGTGACTAGGATAGGTCAGTCTTTGGCCGCCTTTGACCGCCTCACCTCCTTAGAGTCTCTCGGCCGACCTACCTTTCCTTCCTGACGTCACGGGATCGTGTCATTAGGTCAAATACTGGATACGTTACCAGAGCGAGCTCTCTGCGTGTTGTGTTTCATCCATCTACCGGGTGTTTCTCTTTGTACGATCTTCTCCTTTGAGACCAATTAATTACGGACGAGATAGGGCAAATGGGCAAGTAGTACCTATCATAATTTAGTAATGACACCTCTAATTATATCATTTTACGTAACATAATTTTATCAGAAAATTATTACAATCGTAATTTATTAACATTTGATAATTAATTTATAGTGTACACAAATTATATGTAATAATTTATTGTTAGTGATAGATCAATAAAAAAAAAAAGTAAAAAAATAAAAAAAGATTTATTTGTAGATTCAGTAACTTGTTCGCAATTTTAAACCAAGAAAAATTCCACGATCTTTTAATAGTCATCTCTGAGATCGTGACAGGTCTCTTGATTGATAATTGGATATATCGAACGCTGCTGGTTATAGACGAAAAATAAAAGAAAAAAATACTTCTACCATTTATGAGTTATAAAGTGTTGAAATATGAAGACTGATTGATTTTTAAATGTAGGTTCAATCGATGGTAAATCGTGATTCTGAAATACGATCGGCAAAAATGGAAATTTTTTAAAAGAATCCAATGTATTAGCGATGTTTGATTGTTCACGTAGCATTGCAAATAATTCCGCAAGTAGCGTTATTGTTGAATTCACATTGAAGCGTAAACAAAATATTATCGAGCGGTACAGTACAAGACGCCGGCCGTCGGTCTTTTAAAGAGCATTTCCACGCTTCACACAGCCGTCTGAATGACGCCAGACGTCGCGACGCCCTTACAATAAAGCAATTTCTACACCCACACATAGAGACCGCGAGGGAACTGGCTGTGTTGTTTCTAATCAGAAGATAAAGGGGAAGAAAATTGTAATACTCCTATAAGATGTGAGAATTCATGTTTCATACGTGGATTTATGTAGGTATTATGAGTAAAATAAATATTTCGATGTTATTTAAAATAGAATAAATTTTTTTTTAGATCGGAAAAGATAACTCGAAATTTTTTTTTAATAAATAATATTAATAAAAAAAAATTCGCGCGTTGTATCAAGTATTAATAATTAAAAAAAAACTATTGTTTTACATTGTAGCACAGTATTGACAAATATAAAATAAGCTTTGTATAAATTTTATGATAATAAAAAATAAATATGTAAAGATTAAAATTTCTGTACGATTTTTCAAAGATTTTTAAATAATTTCAAATTATAATTTTCCAAAATACGTATAATCGTTTTTCCTTATAAATAGTCCATAAAAAGTTTTTTATAAAAAGTTCTCGTTTTATATGTTTTATCGTTATCGCAATGTAAAATTATTTCTATTGTGTTTTTACAGCGCATTAATCACTGCATATTTCCCATATAAAAACTTTAAAGCTCTTTGAATTGAGAGCACATGGAGTCTATAAAAAGTTATTTGATTTTAAGTAGCGTGCGAATACTTTTTTTTTTTTACAAACTGTACACATTTTTATACTTATTTAAAAGATCTAACGATTTCTTTTTCATTCAATATCAAGATATTCTATACATAATTCAAATCATCGAATACGTAATTAAGATTGTTCCGTGAATGTCAAATAATTTTCTATACCTATAAAAATTCACATTATGTTTCTATGAAAAAAAAAAAAAGAAAAAAAAAAGGTCATGAGTTTATCAAAATCATTATGATATCGTATGCGATTTTTCGTATCATATCAATCTCTTCCACGTTCATTATTTTTTTCCAGAACAGTAAATTTTCTTTGACTTCGTAATCGAAGCCTTCAACGAGATGCTATTCTCATTTTTAAAGCGATTTTTTTGGTCCTCTAATTTTTTTACTTGTTTTCTCCAAAAAAGAAAAAATATGCTATCTAACGAATCTTCTTTCTTTGAGGCAAAACAAAATCGTTGTTTCACAGTCGGTAACATAGATCTCTATGTTACAGTTCCTTTCCTTTATCTCAAGACACGAAGAAAATGATTCGAGGCAGAGCTCATTAGCTATCGGACAAGTTACAAATCGTTTATCGACTTCATGATCGTTTACGCGTGTTTTCCTATGATTGCTATCGATCATTAAAAAAATTGCAGTTGAGCGAGTAAAAGGATATCATATTAAATAAACGATGTTAGTTAACGAATGATAGTTAATGAAAGATGACGCGTATGACGTTTCGATAATTATCTTTGCATTCTAGTAAATGAGTTACAAACAAAATGAAAGTAAATCATGTAAACGATCGCGCCTAGAACGAACATATGCACGTTAAACGCGTTCGTCTTTAAAAGGAAGAAAATGCTGCTCTTGACAATGACGTTCGCTTCGTTTATTCCGATAACAAGTTTCTACCATAGCTCATGAATTTCATCGAAGAATTTACTTTGGCATTTCGTATCATTTTATTTCAAAAGTTCTCAAAGCTAGCTATTTTACATTTGGCCCGTTGAGATATTCTTATTAGGCCAGACACGAAATTTCCTTTCTGATCTTTAACATTTCGAAATTCAAAGTTTTTCTTTTATAGAAAGTTTCACGCTTGTCAGCTTTAAGCGACTCTATATAGTATAGAAATATAAAGGGTAAGTAAGTAGACGATGTACATAACACGATCTTTTAAAGATTCTTAAACGCGACGAAGAGAAGAATGCTACGATTTGCACTAGTTCTTTTCAATTTCGCAATCTTACGTAATCGAATTTCTCGAGTTTTAAGGTCAATCTTATTTACGTCGCGGAATAAATTCATTCATTCAAAATAATTACCAATCTTTCCAAGACCTTGGAAATGGATAACACAATGACAATAGTTGACACTATTCTATCTCTTTATCGTTTAGCAATCGTTACGTGTACTACCGAGAGTACAATGCACGTCGTATAGTTATACAGTGCTAAATTATTATTGGAAAGTATACTTCCGCGCGAAAATGTTCTATAGTAGTAAAGCTAGATAGGCGGTTTAAAATTTTCTTTTTTAGTTCCATTGAAAGTATCTTCGTATAGGTACTAAGGTTAAAGGTCAAGATAACTTATCGGTTCGTCCATTGAAAACTAACCAACCTCTCGAAACGATAGCATATCAAAATCATCAATCAATCGCTTTGTTTTAAAGTAGCCCACTTGTGTCAAGAGAAGTTCTATGTTTTATCTCGATGAAGGACGATGAACGTTATCCTGCAAAGAGGAATTTATTTTGTTACTATTCTTTTTTCTCTTTTTGACATTAACAGCTCTCGCGTGTCTCGTGCCCTTAATGGGTAATAATATGACGATGATCCGTGCAATTACCTTGCCCTTCGTTCGAACGGGGCACGGTTCTGAAGGTAGCCTCGAAGCAAACAAAAAGGCTCAAGAGACCTCGCTGCGGTTGCAATACATCGCTGTCCTTGGTCGAGACCGAGTACCGTCCACTCGACGTTTCAAAAACTCCACCGAGACTCTAAGAGTCAGCTTATCTTTCTCAAACGACACGACGACGACGACGACGACGACGACGACGACGACGATGATGACGACGACGACGCCTTTCGATATTTTATTTCCTTCATCATGTAACAACGCTAAAACGTTTACGATCTAATCGACGGTAGTCCGGTATACGTGGGTATAACTTCTTGTCACGGTCATTCGATCAATTCGATTATGATCGATAATATTCTCGAATATATAAGTATAAAGAAATTGGATTTTTATGAAACAGGTAGAGTGAATTTTGAATGAAGTCTTACACGTTTTTACGCTTATCAATGTGATCCCGAAGGATTAACGAGCGTATGAGAAAGGTTCGTGGCTTTCTCAAAAGCGGACATCCTTGGTCTCGAACGCGCAGCTGCGGCTGCGACGTGAGCTCGAGCCCGGGGCCGAACGCACCGCAATGCAGGTGAACCAGCGGCTGGTCCAGAGGCTGGACCAACCAACGACCAGCCGGTGCACTCGGAAGAAGATGCGTAGGCAGTTGTATCTTCGAATCACCGTCTACCGCAAATTTCTCTTTCTCTCTTTCTCTCTCTCTTTCTCTATTTCTCTCTCACTCTCTGTCCTTCTTTCTCTCTCTCTCTCTTTCTCTCTCAGCTACCGCAGATCTTATCTCCGTCGGAAAATATCTTACGAGTCCGACACGCTCCTCTTCTTCGAACGATCTAACGTTCGTGAGAGAACACGCGGGAGGAGAATTCCCTCCTCCTTCTACCAGCACTATGCAATCTTTCGCTCGGAGTTTATGCTACGTCCTACGGACACGTTCCTATCTCGAGATAATTCATACTGACGGATGCAGCGACTCGGATCTTTCGCAAGTCTCTCTCTCTCTTCTTCTTCTTCTTCTTCTTCTTCTTCTTCTATTTCTACGACACGTACTCTGAATAAACTGATTTAAGTTTTTGAAATCAAGTAAAGCATAGATGTTTGTTAAGTCCTATTTGATCTCTCACAAGCTGATCACTTTTTATTTAAATAATCAACGAGATCATTGATTATTTGAATTAAAATATTATTGCGCCGTATTATCTTTATTCGTCGTTTTTTATAAATCGATAAGTTTTCATATATTTTTTGAAGTGAATTATAAAGATCTTTTATTAAAAAAAAAAAAAAAAAAAAAAAAAAATAATCAAATTAATTGTTACTCAAATGTTGCTTCGTTCTTTGCAATAATTAAAAGTGCTTTTTTTAAACACTTTTCACTTCTTATATTTTTCGTATAATCGTAATTGATACAACTTCGAATTTTAGTCGGACTTCTTTAATCTGTCGTTCATTAATACGAACAAAGATCGTTTAGGTAATAATATTTACTAACAAGATTCCCCTGGACGAGAAGACGCTCGAGTCGATTTTCCACCATTTGCGTCTCTGTTTTCGCTTTCGATCGTGGTCGAACAAACAAAGGTGCGATCATATCGCTGCAAAGCGAAGGAGTATGGCTCGATGTATATACGCACGTGGACGTGTTTGTATATTCGTGGAGATCGGTATATACTTGCGATCTAAAGTATATAACGAAGAACGATCGATCGAAGCAAACATCCTTCGACAAGATTATCGTACCAGAGCACGATGTAATCGAGCGAAGCTTGTCGGCTGTCGCTTTAAAATTCCCTCCTCGGCATCGAGCTCGCTATCTTATCGACTATGCTTCAAGCATCGCGTAGTTGTCTGGAGGTTGCATCATCGAGTTTTAACGAGTTTTAGGGGCTGTTTGTCTTCATCCTTGACTCGACAGAGATTTAAAATAAACAGGCTGATGCATACTTTGCCCTTTCGACTACTCTTCTAAAACTTCATTTATTTTCTGCTCCTTTATTCTTGATCGAAAGAAAAATAACCCATTGTGTTTTTAACTTTCTTAAAACCTACGAAATATTTTCGAACGCGTCAGTTTACAAAACGCTAATACAAAAAGGTTTCATTGAAATGATCAATGCGTATTGTTTCTATTTTAAAATCATTCTTTACGAGCTATGAATTTTCGGTATATCTTTCTGCTGAGTTTTTGTTATACGAGGCTACATTTACCGGGTATTTATCAGAACGCCTGTTATTATATTACGCGTATGGGAACATTTGCTTAAGAGTGAATGAAATTTGTGTCAGTGAGTCAACTGTTTCAGAGAAGAGTTAGCAAGAATCTTTGCTAGTCGAACCGTTTTGTTATCAGAATCTTCAATACAACAGAACAATACGATGTTTAACAATATGTGAAATCTAATAGGGCCATTAAAGTAATATAAGTGTTCGAAAACGAATGGAAAAGTCGTGATACGAGATAGAATAATTTTTTCTCGATCTGTTCTATGGTCTATGATCGCGGATGCACATCGTCGAAAGAACGAAACGTTCATACGTATAGAAAGGTACACGTATAGTTATCGGAGCTCGTAAAAAGAGAAACTCGAAGCCGTTGTCCTGTGGCTGGTTGCACGCGCGCAAGGATACGTAGGTGGTTACTGAAAGACACGTCGTCGTACCAGGAGAGTAGACGTTACTAGAGAGGGAGTAGGACAAAGAGTAGCGGCAAAAGAGGTGGATTGTTCGTTGAGTCTGGCGAACGAGAACGAGAGGGAAAGCAAAGAGAGGGAAAGAAAGAGGAGAGAGAGAGAGAGAGAGAAAGAGAGAGAGAGATAGAAAGGTAGTGGGAAGGAGAAAGAGAAAGAAGAATGGTGGGGTTGGTAGCGCGAGGAACGAAGCACGTGGGACCCCAAGTCCGTGTGTCTCCTTC